>NC_142371.1:9587500-9735000 GCF_059441005.1 Hippichthys cyanospilos
TCTCATTGGATTACACTGATCACTTTTTCATCAACAAAAAATCTATATGCTACGATCTTAATACAAAATGTATTCTAGGGACACCGTCCATAAGAACTATGATGCGATTTCCTGGAATATCTAGTGCAGTTTAATTTACTGTCATTAAATGAACCTCTGGTTAGTCTAGCCAGCCCAGAAAACAAGTGTCACGAGTTAGTATGCAAAGATTCACGTATAGAACAAAAATAATGTAAAATATTCTCTTGGGTCTTAATCGACTAGCGTAAAATGACTTTGCTAACACACAATAAGCATTTGTTTTCTCTTTAAACAACGGCCAATCATAAACCAAAATCACAGCCGCTAAGATTGTAAGCGATCAGTCCTCCATACGTCAAGGAAACCTCATGAGATCCAAATGTATCGAGCTGACAAAAAGCATGAAGCTTACTAGCATTAGCCTTGCGCTAACTAGCCTAACGTTAGCTTCTTCATTGATGTGGAATATCGACAAGACACGCACAATACAAATCTCGTGACAAGAACAAATGTTTCGGGGTAATGCGGATGGAAAGCTTGTGTGTTCTAGAAAACGACGTGTTTTCCTATCTTTATTTCTCTCTTTGGAGCCCATCCCCCAACCCGCATTGTCTATCTCAACTTTGACTGTGAGCCAATCCTTCCAAAGATGCAGGCAGCTAGCGTTAGCCTTTCCCGTGCTAGCCAGCGTAAGGTAAAAGCCACGGGTTAGCAGCAGCTGGCGGCGGACCGAGCGCCTGTATGGATAGCAAAAAAAGCTAAAGCGGATTGTTCAAGACACCGGGCCTAGTCTCGCCGCTCCGGTAATGGGCCACTTTATTTGGTTAAGGGATAACTGACGCGCATGACAGCGCCAGCGTCGTTTGCAAACTGAACCACTAACACGATTTGATACCAGCTAGAGAAAAAGACGATTACAATTATTTTCCACGGCCACGGCAAAATACCTGTCATTGAGCTGATCCTCAGTCCCCGGCAACGGGTGAACCACGAAGTGTATAGATGTCATGGGGGCAATCCGTAATCACATCCAGGTGTGCGAAAGATGCGGAAGTTGTTGTTAATACGACTACTGTATATTTTCGGATTCATATGAATCGTTTGATGGTTTAGAAAACTCGAGTTTAGAGCCCAGCCTCCTCACCCACATGCCGCCATCTTAACTCGAGCAAGCTTCTTGTGTGTGCGCGAGCGCGCGCGTGTGTGTGTGTTGATTAGAGAACATGCACGCGCTCTGCTGGTTGGAGCGCGAGCACAAAACAGGAAACGTGTAAACGCCGCTGTCAATAGTATTGGCCTCAGAAATAAATCCCTTCAAAATTTCACTTTCAAGAATACAGGTGTCTTTATGCCTTCTTTTCATGCAGCAAATTTTCCCATAAGCTTGTCCTTAGTAGGCTGTTTGCGAAGAGAAAAGCTACACCCTGGTTTGGTGCTGTTAAATTAACACTACTAGTCGGGTCAAATTTAAATCTTCCTGCCATTTTGATGTTCATCCCTCCATCCCTACCTTGACGCAGGGTCGCAGGAGTGCTGTCTTCGTACAGTAGCAGGGCACATAAAGACGAGCAACTACTTACACTCACAAACACAACTAATGGCAATTTATAGAGTCCAGCACAGTAATTCCTCATTTTTAGCGGTTAATGGGGACCTGAATCCTCCCTTCGAAAAGTGAAACCCGCGAAGTACCCAAATTTATTTATAATTAAATGGTGTTTCAAGTGTAAACTCTTCAGTGTTATCATGTTTGATCATGTACAGATCTGACTTTTAAGTCAACGTCCAGGCTGCTGCTAATATGACTGCAGCTGCACGAGATTTCAAAGGAAAGGGCTCACTGTTCACTTACTGTACAGTGTATAAGGTTTAATCATTTAAGACTAAAGTAAATATGTGTACTGCAGTAGTTCCGCGACCAAGGAGGGCCCATGGCAAGTGCATTCATAGTTACCTCGTCTGTCTGGCATGCAAGAAACCCTCACAACGTGTCACAGTACAGTATAGTTTTTTTTAGCTTTTTTTTTCCCACCCTAAAAAAATCTGTGAAGTAACGAGGAATGACTTCGTATCTGTCATTCATGTTTTTTGGAATAAGGGAGAAGTACCCAGACAAAACCCACACGGGCATGGGGAGAACATGCAAACTCCACACAGGAAGGTCGGAGCCTGAAATGAATCCACAGCCTATGCACTGTGAGGCTCATGTGTTAACCACTCTTCCACTGTGCCACATCACAGTAATGAAGCTATAATTCTGCTGTAAAGTGCAACAAAGTTTGTGTACACTGAAGTTGTTTTGTTTATATGCCAATTAAAATGGATTTTAGATGTAGAATCCATCCATTCTCTGTACCACTTATCCTCATTTGGTGCGCTGGAGCCTAACCCCACTGACTTGAGAGCGGCGGGGTACAGCCTGTAATGCTTGCTGGCGAAGCAATAGCGCAAATATAGACAAACAGTCATCACATTTACATACCTACCTTGCTTTGTTTTGTGACAGGGGAAAAAAATCGGAGTACCCTGAGAAAACACATGCTCGCGCAGGTTGAACAAGCAAAGTCCACAGCCCAGATTTGAACCCACTGTCAATCAACTCAGATGTAGATGTGATAACCACTCATCCAATCAACCAATCAATCATCAATTATTTTAGATAAAATCAAGGAAAGTGTTGGGTAAAATAAACGTTTGACCTATATGTCATAAATGTGTGTATTTTTTAGTTGGCAGTAGTTACAATGTGAGCAATGTTCCTATCAGCCCCACTGTTGGCCAGGTCTCTAAAACATTTACAGTAGATGATGGTCTTTGGAAGGTCAAACTGGAATGTTGAAAGTGAGAGTAAATAAGCATAATAATTACATATTAAATATGAGGAATCTAACTCATTAGATTAAGTCAGAGGTTGAAGAGTGTGTCTTGACATCTGTATTTTCAAATAAGTACAGTATCAGCAGTGTACCTAACGTAACATTTCATTCGAATTTTGACTAAGGATTAATCAACCCTCTATTAGTGTCGTGTCATCATCATCATTATGCATCAACGTGGGAGGAAACACACGGGCGCGAGGAGAAGATGCAAACTCCAAATTTGAGGCCCGGAATCGAATCCAAGACCTCCGAATGTGAAGCGAACGTGCTAACCTGCCCATCCACCGTGCGGTCTTCTTTATATGACAACAAATGGCAAAAAAAATAGAATTCCTTGAAAGGTACTGATGCAAATCTATGGTTAATGCAGCTTTTATTGTATGCTGTCATTATTTGGCCATTATGCCTTATTGACGGCAAATCTACAGGTAGCAAACTTTTTCTGTACCTGTTTTTCTATCGGGCTGTCTGACTGTCTGCCTGCTGTTTTCTTGCCTTTCTGTTTGCACCAGCAGATGGCAGACATTACCTTCAAGTGTGTCGACACATTGGACATTTTTGTCCTAAGCGTGTTTGAGGGTGTGAATGTTTGTTTGTCTTTGTGTGCCCGGCAATTGGCTGGCAATCAGTTCAGGGTGTACCTCGCCTACTGCCCTAAAACAGCTGGGATAGTCTCCAGCATGCCCGTCACCCTCATGAGGGTAAATTGTTAAGACAGTGGCTGGATGCATGGCTGAATAGATTGATGGAAGTTGCAAAAATGCTTTGGCACATCCAAGTAAATCTTTATGATGATCGCAAACTGTCATTCACATTAACTGTTATGAGCTATTTCAGAAAAGTGGTTGATTATTGGTCGATCTAATGCTTCACACAGCTCTTCTGTTAGAAAAAAAAGCTTTGCCTGAGAAAGATGCTTAATGGAAATGTATAGAAATATGTCATACAGTATGACAACTTTTTTAACCTTTTTGCAAAGAGATTAAATGCTGAAAGGGATAGTGTGTTAGAGTTAGGGAGTTTTTCATTACGGACAACAGGAGGTGCTGCAGGTGCTGCATTTACCATTGTCTATACTAGCTATAACAAACATGGCCGCCTCTGGAGAAGTGCCACCCTGCATGTAATATAATTTCATGACTAGACTTATGAGGATTTTTAAAACATACTGTTGGTCTTTACAAACATTATTTTTCAAGTTTTTGAAATGTACAATCAGTTGATGTATTCCTTTTGAATGAAAATCTTACACACTGTCCCTGTAACTAATGCCAAAATGTTGCGAGGTGAGAAAAAAAATCATCAAATCATAATTGTCTGTGAAGACAAAATGTAATAATACAGATGGTTGTGCGAAAGTATATAATCATTCCATCGTATAATCATTGGTCTCAACACAATTGATCACATTTCTTTGATGAGAAGTGCAAGGAAAAGAAGATCCTGGTTGTCTGGACGAAAATTTCATGTTTTGGTATAGCTCCGCTGGTCTGAGGGAGTGAGGCAAGGAGTATGGTCCCTGCAAGTCACACAAATACCGAGGTGACAAAACATGATGACATTTAGAAGCAAAAATAATCATTTTAAAATCAATATAAAGGTGCACAGGGAGCCAGTGGAACAGAATGAGAATGAAAGATTGGAGAGTAATATGGTCAAATTAAAGCGATCCATTTTGTTCTGGTACCATAGTTTTGTCTGTACCCGAGCCAATTTTGTCCCACGTGCCAAAAACATGCATTTTAAGTCAATTGAAGACTAATATCTAACTGTTGGGATTGTGAGTGCGAATGGTTGTTCATCATCTTGTCACTCAAAAGAAGCCTAATGAAGATAATGCGGAAAAAAATGGATGTTTGTAGACGTTATATGCATATATTCATCTGTTATTAGACATGATAGAATCACGACTTTGGTTTGTATTTGGACTGATTTTCAGAAAGGGGACTGCATCAAAATGTTGGTGTTAATGGCTTAAACAGGGCTAAGCTTTTTTTCTAAATCAGAAGAGTCATGGAGTCTCCGTGCTAGATGAGTCTTTTCAATTTTCCTAGGAAGAAAATGGAACATTTCAGATTGCTCAACTATCTGAATACAGTAATTAATGAAAATAGCTTGCTCCTCATTAAAGTAACGATGAAAATAAAATAATGTCCTAATAAATGATTTCAATATGTATTTGTGTGTACTTGTGGATAAGATGAAAGAAATAGGCATGCAGCTTTTGCTTTTGAGGAAAACCTTTAGTGCCAGACAGTTTGTGTGTGTTTCTCCATTGTGCCCATGTAGCCGGCCTGTTGTTCTTGTTCTTTGTGTTTTGCTGGAGGGTCTACTCTAGAGTCTAGACTCTAGACAGTTATACTTATCTAATCCTTAGGCATGCCCAAGATCCATCCTGTGTGATCTGACCCAAACAATGTTGAATTTGCTAGTTTTTCCAAACAGATGGCACATGTTGATGGAAGTGATGGAATAACTAGAGGCAAATCATGTTGGAACTGTCTTAAATCTATCTATCTATCTATCTATCTATCTATCTATCTATCTATCTATCTATCTATCTATCTATCTATCTATCTATCTATCTATCTATCTATCTATCTATCTATCTATCTATCTATCTATCTATCTATCCATCCATCCATCCATCCATCCATCCATCCATCCATCCATCCATCCATCCATCCATCCATCCATCCATCCATCCATCCATCCATCTATCTATCTATCTATCTATCTATCTATCTATCTTATATATATATATATATATATATATATATATATATATATATATATATATATGTACAATATACTGTATATATATCAGTTCCATTTCATATCCATTTCCCAGTCTGTCAAGCGTAATAATAAACTTCTGACTTCTGTCATTGTTGATTGGAATCCCAGCATTGTGTGGTTTGCTTGGTTTCCTAATGCCTCAATGGTCTTACTCCCAAATTCTCCAATAATTTGCATTGTTAAGTTCACTGAGGAGTAAAATTTACTCCTTTATGAAGTTAACCGATCACCAATAATTTACTATAACTTATTGTTAACACCCATCGTACCTATGGGCACAAGGTTGCCCTCCAAGTACATGAATAACTCATGGATCAGCTCAAATAATAGTTCACAGGTGTTTATAACATTTTTATTCTGTTGAATTTTTCAAAATGTAAACACCAGGTGAGATTATATAAAGTGCTGCATACTATTGACGCTTTCTACATTGTGAAGAAATCTGTAACATGATCAATTTCTTCCCATTAGTCTATACCATACACTATTTCCTGAAAAGTAACGAGATTTTTTCTTGTATCAAACATGTTACTTACATTAACCAGCCTACCTGCAGATTCCGTTTTCGATGATGCTAAATCTAAACTGTGCCAAAGTGTAAATGTGATTATATCATCTACAAAGTATGTGCTCTGTAAATGGCCTGTATCCAGACCAAACCAGGTGTGCATCCTTTATCCACAATCTACTCAGTTCATCTGTAATCCCGAGAGCAACAAATGTTAGAAAATGGATACTGTTGATTCCCTTATCAATGTGTCCATGCGGTTAACTGTGATGCTGAGCTAGTTTTTCAGGCGACTGGTTGATTTCACTGTTTTATTGATTTTAACAAGGAGTTACAACTACAAACATTGTTCAAACAAGGAGACAATATGCACTACAATTAGACATGAAATCTTAAATATTTAACAATGAGGCAATGAAAACAAACAACGAAATCAGTGAGGATTTTTTAACCATAAAGAACCTAAACCCTATTTGCAGATTCAGCCACCCACTTACTTTTGCTCCATCTGCAATACATGCTTGTCTACGAAACCTGCTTTCTGTGACATGACATACTTCAGTCGTCTGGGAGGCAGAAAAGCACAGACCTAATACCTCGATATTGCTTTTCCCATCAGGCCAGCACAAGCGTTTATGCAAACTGCGCACTATACTGATTACTCTAAATGACTTCATGAAGCACATGGGAATCCACTGTCATGTACAAACTTTCAACAGCAAAACACTGCTTCTAAATGCAATGGGAGCATGTTATCTTTACATAAAATATTCTATACAACCAATTACATACAGGATTTTGAAAACAGTTTAAATACAGCGCTCAAGAGGTACACATCCTACAGAACTGGTAATAAAGACAATGACTTTAAATTACATTTTAAAATTACTATTAGTGTAAACGGCATTCTATCGTCAAGGAGTCATCCATTTTGTTACATAATGAGCTACTTCTCTTCAAAAAAATACAGCCTGTAACACGGATGAGTTATAGAAACCAATGGCGGTCTGGTGACAACTAAGCGGGGATGGAGAATGCCACATCTGGCGGGCAGGCGTTAAAGTAATAGGGGACCAATGAGAAGTTCTTTAGAGTTGCCTCTTGGTTGACACCCGAATCTTGCATCTCATACCTGGTGGAGGATGAACACAAATCACTCACACATAGGAAAGACTTGTTGATACACTAATGAAGTCCTTACCAGTCCCTTGAGGAAACGACGTAGAATACAGGTGGTGTGGGTGAATCAGAGGTGCAAAGCGGCTGGCCAACAGAGTAGGCTCCAGCGTGGCTGAAAATGAGCCAATCTCCGACGTTGAGCTCGGGCAGCAGACAGTGCTCAATCACCAAGTCTAGGTCATCACCAGACGGACCCCACAGGCTGCTGCTGAACATTGGACCTTTAGCACAAGCATTCTGCCAGCACACAAAAGACAACATTTCTGAATGTGCTTTTTTAAAAACCTGCTCGGCCTCAATAACATTCTTTATATAAGTGACAGAGCTGAATGAATTACGTGGCTACATTGTGACACCGATGCTGAAAAATTCTCACCATCTGAACAGTGGGCGAAGCGATCTTCATTTCATTGAGTTTACAGGCAAATGATCCATAAACGCCCTCATTCATGAAGTACTGGAATTTCGGCTCAACACTTGCATATGCATCACCTGCACAATGGGAAGATTCCACAAAACATTATGGATACTTTAATATGACATTGCATGAAACTTTCAGTTTATATTCCTCCCTTTGCAGCTAGTACAAAAAGCCACTGACCGTGTGCTTGATCGAGGCAGTCACGCAACACCTCCTCTTTAGAGATGATGTTGACGGCCAGGGTTAAAGCAGAGGACACTAAGTAGCTGCCTGGCTCCGCAATGATGCTAACTCCACTTAGAGGGGGGAAGTATTGGTCCACCACAGACATGACTGCATGACTGATCTACAAAAAAAAAAATGATGATACATTACCTAATATTTCAATGGTATTAAGTCTTCGCCCAGAGGACTGCAGTTATTTTTCTAGGTTATTTGTTATTGTACTTTTAGTTTGGTTATGTTCTCCATTTGTAGTACAAAAAAAGAACGAAGACGTGTACTAACCAGTTCCAGCTGGGCTTCTGAGCCACCAAAGCCACCACCAATGTCCAAGATTTCCATTTTGAAACCAATTTCCTCCTACAACATACGAACTGACTTATAAGTACATCAAGGCTTAGACAAGGTGCACATTTTTCTGTACAAACTTAAGATTTTTTATGTGGATTTTTGAACTTTTTTCACTTTAATGCAAAAATGATTTTACTCACCGCCATATCAAAAACACAGCGAGCATCAGAGATAGTATGAGTGTACACATTGTCATCCTTGCAGTCGTGTGAAATTAGGATTCTGAAGAAAAGAGGTGGTTAATTAAAATAGTTAAATGGTCTCATTCGCGTGGGATATAAGTTATTGCGTGCAAATACATGATAATGACAATCTGATTGTATGTTGTAAATATAGCACAATTCTGATGAGAACTCACCTGACTCCCACCACTTGCACACCCAGCTCCTTTGCACACTCTAGCAGATGTCGACAGTCTTTGAGGGAACAGCCAAATGTCATGCTGAAGTCAGTGTCCTGCTTTGATGCTTTCGTTAACAACTGAAGGAGCAGCCTATACAAAGTATACAAAAAAAACTTTGTAATGTCTTCTATTCAAATCAAGTGTAACTTTAATTTAATGGTCAATGAAGTGCTGCATAAACAATGTTTTGCCAGTAACTTGACTATTTATGTTACATATATAGAGCAAAAATTTTAAGTCCTAATTCTACAGATAAATTCATTTTTTCAAAAATGTTCTATGTGCCCCCACAAGTCTAAACGTAGCACTCGATCAATATTATATATACAGTATAATGTGTTTGTAGAACATGAATTAAGCAGCAACAACCAGTTTTATCCACCTTATGGGGCGACCATTTTACCATTTGCTCAGGTAACGACCTATCACGGATCAGCTTGAAAACACAGAAAATCAACCAAACTCAGTATTGGTGTTTCTTATTCTGCAATTGCAAAATTAATACATATGCTATGGTTGGACTCATGGAGCTATATTGACCATATGATGGTGAATAATATTTTTGGGTTGACTTAGTCATGAAATATTTTGGAATGATTTATTTGAATAATTCATTGACATTATTTTCTTAGCAAATATAATACCATTTTTAAATAAATCATTGATTAATTTGAGTTCACGTATTGTACAGATGTAAGTACTCTATCTGGGATTGAATGTACGGACTAAAGGGATATACTGCGCATTCCTATCACTCCTTGCATCATACTTACTTGGCATTTGGGTGTGAGCGTGCTATCTTACGCAGCTCTACCTCATTATCGCACACCAGGAGGTCAATGCCATTCTTTGCAGCATACTTGATTTGAGAAACCTGTTTACAACCTCCACTGTAGATTATGTCTTCTGAAGAAATTCCATGGCTCTGCACCAGCTCAAGTTCAAACTAAAACATAAACAGTGATGTTTCTTTAAGCTCAAATCCATCTAAACAACCACAACAGTGTTCATTCTACAAGAGATATCATTCATGCCATGAATAATAAATAGTCATGCACTTGCATCAAGCAGAGATGTACCCCCCAAAGCCTTTGCATGTTTGTTCAACCATTACCATTGCATCAAAGAGAGTACGTGTTTTCCTTATTTCAGATTGTTTCAATAATTAATATTAAATAAAACAAACAAACATGGAATAATCGTATTGACGTGGAAAAATTCAATCAGCCAAAACATGACATAGGTGCTGGTCTAAGGGCACTGTAAGAGATTACATATTAAGGTGTCAAATGAATTTTGGAACAATACAATGATTTAACATGTTGTATACATAAATGTTCTGGTGCCAACTACCTTGTTCCTACATATGAATCCAGTGCCAAGAGCAGCCAGTACTTCAAGAACACCTTGGCTGCTGTTGCATCTAACAGGATAGAAGGGACGAATTTGTGTCATGTGTGTTCGCCAGCGAACAAGCTGTCTCAATATAACTCCTAGGTCAGCAACAAAGAATGCTTTTTTCTCAGCCTGGGGAAGAAAAGTTAATTTATGAGTTATGAAAAGGTATTTAGAATCAAATAAACAATATTTATGTTAAAAGTCAGCCAAAACTCCAGGCACATATGCAATCTCAAAATATACATCCATTTTCTACAGCCGCTTATCCTCACAATTAACATGATTTGTCAAATATGAATAATTTACCAAAGTTTGTTCATAAATGTGATTGTCAATCACATCACAGAGAGATGTGCCGCCTTCCAGAAGAACCACTGAAAAATGTGGTTCGTCTGAGATTCCTTTCATCCTCTCAACCGTGTTCTGTGTCCAGCAGGCATAAAAAATATGGCTAGTCCAAAGTGATGTTGCACGCTCTATCTCTTGAGCCCCTGGATCCTAGGCTTATGCAACAAACTGGAAGACAAGAATAAAGCATGATGAGACATTTCTATTGTGGATCTTTGTGGTGGTTAACCCCTTCAGTTTTCTCCATACATTCCAGGTTTTAGTGGCATTGAGCAGGCCGCATATTTTACGGGGGAAAAATGTTATGGCCACATGTAGAGGTGGGCAATAATATCAATATATTTATATATTGCAATATTTAGCAAAACCAGATATGTATTGCAGTACAACGTTCAGTTTACAATAAATTGTGTATCAATTTTGAGAGGCCTCGCCTCACCAAATTATTACTATTTCTTCTTGGGTTTTGTCTTTTTTGTTCCTCGCCAACGCAAGTGACGTCACAGATCTGGCATGTTTTGCTTATGGTTTAATTAACAAGTAGCTGACCAGAAATTAAGTTTAGTAAAAAGAAAGCAACACTGTCTACCTGGAAACACTTTGGCCTAAAAAAGAGAAAGACCGTCACAGTATCATGGAAAGAATTGCTGCATGTTTTCATTGCAAACATACAGTGCATGTATGTTTCAGCAATGAATGCCCAATTCGATAACATACATACGGCGTCAGCACCCAGCCACAACAAGCACATCTAAAGTAGGGTCTAGCAAGGCAGACCAAAAAATTAGAATGAAAAAAAGTGCTACTTGGCATGGTAACAAACTTGTTTTCAAATATTTTAATGGAGTATGATCGCAAGGCTGCAAAAGTCTGGGAGCTGACCAACAAAGTAAACAAAACTCTCCATTTCATAATTTATTTACTATCATATTTCATTCAGTCAAGGGCATGCATGAAATTTAAAAAGAAAAAAAAAACGTGGACACTGCAACTATTTTTTAAAAGTGTCTCATGTGTGCTCAGGGATGCCAAAAATATGCTGCTTTTGAAAAAGAATGTCATATTAGAATTTCTCTATTAAAATGTTTAATTTTTTTTTTATTTGATTTTACAAACATTGTCCAATATATCGCAACACGCCTTTGCTGCATCAGAATATATAGATAGCAATAGGCTTTCAAGCCGTAATTCCCAGCACTAGCCACATGGCTTACATGCTTTTTCTAGATAAATCCAAAATGCAGCGGTTACTGATCTGTGAGGTATTTCTTATGAATTATCAAACACTTATTTGGTACGAGATATTTTCCAACAGAAATAAGATTAAGTCTGTTCTGCAGTCTAACAACTTACATGGATGAGTCCTTGGGCAAACTCTTCCACTATCAGCTAGGATCCCAAGGTGGCTCTGCGTTGAAGTCAAATTGTTCCCGGTACAGAGCCGCCCCTAGATCCTCCGGATAGTTATTATAGACCTGCAGTTACATAGATGAGAAAGGATTAATCATTGGCAGGATAACATTTCATGGCAGAAAGGCAAAAATGTACCTGAATACACATAATCCATGTTCTCTATGTGACTCATGAAACAACAAATAATTAGCAGTCCAACGTTGCGAGATAACGCTTAGTTATAGATACCGGAGTTAAAGCAATAGGTCGGCTCTTATTTTTAATTATTTTTTAGTGGGAAAATTGTGTCAATCGCTAAGTTGGGACTGGCGGTATTAGCTTTAAATGGGCTGTAACATACAGCTAATAAATTAACGGTCACAATGACGCGACCAGGATGAAACAATCTTTTTCACAAACGTTGAAATACCATCGATTAAATTTGGACAAATGATTAGCATGAGCAATTTAGCGACCCGATTCCAAATTGCATACAGCACAATTACCACATTCAAATTGGAATTTTACTTTGCCATTATGTTGCATTTTATCAGCTGTTTTGACGTTACCATTAAAGCACGATGACATTTATCAGCAGGTTCATTCAAACGAATGCTAAGAAGCTAGCAGTCGACATTGCACAGCTACTTACGTTCGTTGGAAACCCAAACGAGGGGACAGAACGCTTTTTCCTTTTGGGCGGAATTTTTAACAAGTGGCGGGATTACTAAAGGAGAAAATAAATACTGCCATAGACGCTGTGATCGACTAAGATTATTGTAACGCGGCCAGATTTTGTCAGCGCAAACAAAACATTAACAGCGACCAGAGAACCTCAATCGTAGCGGAAGAGTTGGTGCACAGCGTCACGCTACGGCGGTCTTTCACATCCGGTTATAAAACAAACACCACTAACAACTCTATGATGCTGAAATGTTTATCTGGAATGCCTGGTATGCTTTGTTTTTGTTTACTGTTATTTCCACAAAGAATTTGTTGAAGAATCGCAAAAAGAAATTATGTCAAAAAAAAAAATCGTCTGATCGAGGAAGGAGACGAAGAAGAAGACGACGGCGAAGAAGAAGTAGTAGGAGTGGGCGGAGGAGATGACAACAACCACGAAGAAGAAGGCAACGAAGAAGAATCAGACGACGAAGAAGAGTTGCAGCAGTTTGTAGAGTCTCGTGGGTTTTTTTTCTCAACGACTTGAAAAGCATTCATCAAGAGTCGGATTTTAAAAAATGTTCTGTTAAAAAAAACAACAAAAAACATGAAGAACCGAGGTGGTGGCTGCTTAGATGGTCGGCTCAGACAGAGATTGGAACTGTATTTGGCTTCCAGCAATAACGATGTGGATCTGTCCTCCATTGCACTTGAACTTCAAAAACAGTACAGAATGGAGTATGGTAGAAGAAATAAGAGGGCGTTCCGGATTCAAGTGGAAAAAGTATACCAAGCAATAAAAATGGAATCTGAGATGAATGAGCTGGAAAATGCTCATTTGATCAAGCGAGCCAAGCACAGCCACAATGAATCTAGTGACGACAGCTCCAGCAGTTCAGAAGACATTCTGGAGAATACCAGTACCAGCCACATGAACTGCTCTCTTACATCTCTTTATCGGAAAGGAACATCTGATTCCAGCACCTACTCGACTATTGGAGAACTACCTGACGCAAGTCAAGTGTCCACAGGTGGGTGGTTCATTGATCGAGGCAAAGGTTCCAGAAAGACCAACATATTAATCGAGCTAAGTGAAGACGAGGCCATTGATACAGTAAATAAAGACATTTCCATGTTAGAGCCTAGCAAAAAGTCAGTAAAAAGAAAAAAGACGCTCGGTGAAAATGCAGAGAACCTGACTACAAGCAAGAAAGAAAATCCTTTGACAAAATCAAAATCAATTAAGCTGCAGTATCCCACTTTGAAATTCGAAGATGTTGGTGGTAATGAACAGACACTGACAGAAGTGTGTAAACTGCTCATCCACATGCGGCACCCAGAGATTTACCAGCATTTGGGTATGGTTCCTCCTCGAGGCTTTCTCCTCCATGGACCTCCTGGTTGTGGAAAGACCCTGTTAGCACAAGCTGTGGCAGGGGAGCTGGACCTGCCCTTGCTGAAGGTTTCTTCTCCAGAACTAGTGTCTGGAGTATCTGGAGAGTCAGAACAGAAGCTCAGGGAGCTGTTTGACCTCGCTGTGAGCTCTGCTCCATGTATTCTATTCATTGATGAGATAGATGCTATTACACCAAAGAGAGAAATGGCCTCTAAAGACATGGAGAGGAGAATTGTCGCCCAGCTTCTCACATGCATGGATGACTTGAACATTCTTACGCCTGCAACGCAAGTCCTGGTCATTGGTGCAACCAACAGGCCAGACTCCCTTGACCCTGCCTTGCGTAGAGCTGGACGCTTTGACAGAGAGATATGTCTCGGAATCCCGGATGAACAATCTCGTCTCAGGATTTTGAAGACTTTGTCCCGTAAACTGAAGATGCCTGAAGATTTTGACTATGGCAAACTGGCACGTCTCACCCCCGGGTATGTGGGCGCGGATCTCATGGCACTTTGCCGTGAAGCTGCCATGAATGCTGTTAACAGGGTTCTGTTGGGAGCAAAAGGAGCAGAGAAGAGCAAACCTGGGACTGAGGCTGTGACAAGCGATAGTTGTGAAAGTAAAAGTCCAACACCACCTCAAAAGAACACAACCTCAGACACAGTGGATGTTAATCCAGTATCTCAGGATGACGCGAGTCTTGATCATCTGCCGGCTGACCTGCAGTACCTTCTACAATTGCTCAAGAACACTAATACTCTACCAGAGCACGAGCTGACCAGCCTTTCTATCATCATGTCTGACTTTGAGGCATCTCTTTCCAACGTTCAGCCTTCAGCCAAGAGGGAGGGCTTTGCCACTGTACCTGATGTCACCTGGGACGATGTTGGAGCCCTTCATGAAATAAGGGAAGAACTTACAATGGCCATATTGGCTCCAGTACGTTCTCCTGAACATTTCAAGGCTCTTGGATTGAGTGCTCCATCAGGAGTGCTTCTGGCTGGTCCTCCTGGCTGTGGAAAAACCCTTCTTGCTAAGGCAGTGGCCAACGAGTCAGGCCTCAACTTCATATCTGTCAAAGGTCCAGAGCTTCTCAACATGTATGTGGGCGAAAGTGAACGGGCTGTTAGACAAGTTTTTCAAAGGGGCCGCAATTCTGCCCCTTGTGTCATCTTCTTTGATGAGATTGATGCTTTATGTCCTCGACGTTCAGGCCATGATTCAGGAGCAAGCGTACGTGTTGTTAATCAGTTGCTAACAGAAATGGATGGCTTGGAAACTCGGAGACAAGTCTTTCTCATGGCTGCAACCAACAGACCGGATATAATTGATCCTGCCATACTGAGACCAGGTCGTCTAGACAAAACATTGTTTGTGGGAATGCCACCTGCAGCTGACCGCTATGCAATTCTGCTTACCATTACAAAAAATGGAACCAAACCTCAGCTGGAGCAAGGTGTCAGTCTGGAAGAGATTGCTTATGATGAGCGCTGTGACTGCTTCACTGGTGCTGACCTGACTGCGTTAGTGAGAGAAGCATCAGTCAATGCTCTGAAGGCCTACCTGAAGTCTCAGTGTCACACATTCTCCTCTGGACCGGTCACTGATATCAAAGTGAGCAAAAAGAATGTGGAAGATGCTTTCAGGAAGGTAAGGCCATCTGTGTCAAAAAAGGACCAGCTGATGTATGAGCAGCTCAAAGTGTCTCTGACAGTATAAATTGAAGACCAAGAAAAAAAAGGATTGCAACTAAAAGTTTCCAACTCAGCTGACTCTACAACTATGATTATGTAATGCAAGATTCACCTTTGTAAAGGATTCCTCTTTTTCAATGAAATGGAAACGCAACAGTTTTTGATCAGCAATAAATGAACACATAAATGAATAGATAAATAAATAGTAGCTGAAACATTTCGCCACAACATTGAATGTTGATGATATTAATAGTTGTTGGCTGTCATGTGTTCCATATCTACGAATACTTACATTGACGGTACACAATGTTTATCCGCATAAGACTGTATATTTGGCATTTATAAAGAAAAATGCTGTACATCATTTTGAGCCTGATGATGATAACATTGAGTGATGACATGTAAATTCTACCTGTCAGCTGTATGTATGCTATTTCTATCAACCTTGGTGGGAATTTGTAAACAATGTGAATGTCAGCTTTAGATTTGGTCCATAACAATTATTTGGAATTGTGTTTATATTAATGTGTATGTAATCAACACAATAAATATCAACCCACATAACCTCTGATACTTACTCATGATTTTTTTTAAAATATCTGCTTGTAAAATGCAAACTCAGAATGATACATTTATGAACTTGATTATGATTGCTGATTATGTTTAAGTGTCATTCCACTACAGCCACCTTTAAGAGACCATGAAGTTTATGGTCTATTCCTGTAAAACATCCTCAGTGTTTTTGACATTCACATTGTTAACATTTTTTGTATAACTGAAAATACTTGCGATCATGTTTCAGAATTTTTTTTTTAATGAAAATGAATCCATTAGCAACAAGAATTGCCATCTTGGAAAACAGATAATGTACACTTGTAAACTTTTTAATTACCTTAGTTAAGTCTTCTGTGTTTTTCCCATGTCTTATGGATGAAGATAAAATTATGTCCAAAAAACTGGTGTTGACTGTTTTCAAGGACTCATAATGAATTTAGAGAATGAATCCACCAAGCATGCAAGCACATGTATTTAGGTATGTAAATATTTTTCTCTTTTGCCAAATTTAAAATCAGGTTACTTTTCTTCTGTCGTATCTCATTTGAGTTACTGATGTCTGAACATGCAAAGGTCTGAGACAGTTTTTTTTTTCTTTTTTTTTCAAGGAGCACTATTGTGTATTTGCATATATCCCTCCTCAAGAGGAGGATGCCAAGGAAAGTTTAACCGCTTGTTGAACATGACAGAAATCTCTCTCCCAAGCTGTTCGGAGGCATTCACTCACACACGAGCACAAATGCACCAACATTATATGCATGCCTTTCAGGCTAGGTGCGGTATTAAAGAATTTGAAACTTTATGGTTTGCACATTTTCAATTCAATATCGTATGTAGTGACAATTTTGAAATTCAATATGAAACACAGATTACCTTGTGTATCGAAGTGCAAATCTGATATGCTCATGGTATAGACTATGTATTAGACTAGGTATTTCATTTTAAGTGACAGTTGATTGATCTGACCATAACTGGCACCAATATTCCTGTAATAGGTCTAAAAAAAAAAAAAAAAAAAAAAAAAAAGGTCAAATTGAAGTTGCTGGCCCCTTCAAACAACTCTGACAAAAGCCCTGCAGATGTCTTGTTTCTTACCTGTTCTGATTATATGCACTATGCCCACACATATGTTGTACTGAATTTAATTTATTGTCAGATATACACAATAAAATCATCTGGATCCAGTTCAATTTAAATAAATGTAAGATATATATTCTACTTAAAAAATAAATACAATTGGAGACTCATCCTCAACACCTCCCAATTTCAGATTAAAGATTTTATGAAATTGCAAAAAAAAAAAAAAGTGTGGTCTTTTTAATTTGAGAAAAACGTACTTTATGTCAATGCAGTTTTCACATTCCCTCATTACTCCTATGTATTATTCAATTTTAAGGTGAAATGTCCTTTTTATATTGTTAACAATACTAGCCTCTGTCACGTGAATAATCTTTTCCAGGACATCTTTAAAGGTTGAAGAGTTAACACATTTTTCTTGGACTGCAGTACAAAAGCTGTTCCGTGTTTTGTGTTTCTCTCATTCTAAATACGACTATAGGTACAGTATGTCCAATCACACATAGCATCTAAAACTGTTTCCGGTTATGCACAATGTTTAATTTCCATTGTTTGGATCATAATAGCCATCCCAACCCCCGGGTATGTAAGCCATGGCTACCACCCACTTTGGGGGGGAAACTCAGTGGCTGCACTATGCAGCAGGAATGACCCTTTTTCAGGAGCTGTATTCCAAATACATGAGCTGTGATCCAAATACATTACCTCAGCCTTGTTTATATTGATTGGAATAACCCAAACACAATAGGGAATCAATTCAATTCAGATAAAACCTCTATGATAGTTACCCTAAAGTAGGTGTTTCAAAATAATTTTTGCTCGGGCCATATGGAGGAAAAAGTGGGATGGAATGGTAAAATCGTGGTACAGTATATAAAAACAATTAGTGGTAATTAATTGTACATTTTTGCTTTGCACTGTAGCCTGGTCATAGTCCCCCACAAATAGTAATTACATTGTAGTAATTAACTGTAATTATATTGTAAATTAACATTTGACATCCCTACCCTAAAACATAACAATCTCATCTGTGACTAGTCTGTACTATGGAGAGTTAACTTAATTAATTCATGGTATTGACGTGACTAACAAGCTAAAACGTGTTAGTCTATTATATATTGTTTGGTATTACATAACAGAATATAGTGTCCTGAAGTCACTCAGCAGAGTTGTTGCTAGGTAAAAGGAACCCAAACAAACTTTTGAATCATCTGAATATTAAACAGGACTGCATAAAGACACTGACTGCATGTGCATGACAAATATTCCAAGGGAATGTATCCAAGAGCTTTCCTTGAGAGTCAATTATTTTATCTTTAAAAAAGTAACTGAACAGACAAAATAGGCATTTTTTTAACTAGGGAGGAAATGGAATCAGATCATTTATTTTTTGTTTTTCATCTAATGTATTAAAAGATTTAGATAGAAATTAGTCCTTTTTTGTAATTAGGGTCTGTTTTTTACCTCCTACGGTGTTCATCTTTTACAAAGTGCAACATTTAGCAACTGTTCCACCATTCTCTGTGGTGTTTGCTCCCAATAGAGCTGAACTGGAACCTACCCCAGCTCACTTTGACAAGAGGTAACGTGAGGCCACACAGAGAATGTGCAATGAGAGTTTTTGAGCCTTTTTTTTAAAATGTCGTAGGAGGCCATAGTAGCCTGGTAAAGAGCCCATACAAGCATGGCGAAAACACAGACAAGAAAAGAATGCCTGAGTTGAGACATGAACCCAAAATCTCAACAAAGGCAGACACATGACCACTTGGCTGCCATGATGTCTGCAGCAGTTTTTTATGCATCGTTCCATATAAAAGGATTAGCTTTATCATTAGGCTATTTCCTGTACATGCCGTTTAAAAAAAAACAATTTTATCAAAATGGTGGGGAAATACACAAAAGGCTGACAGATCAACAATGACACAATCTAAATAAGAAGGGTTCACCTCTATTTCCTCTGTCAAGATAATGATAGTGACTTATTTGTAACTTCATAAATTTGATAACATTTACCATTCATCTACAGACAAATGATGAATGCCTATGTACGTTTTAAGAACATGAAGCAAGACAGCAACAGATGTTTTACAGTACTGTATAGCATTTTTGGAGTGCATGGACATACATTTGCTCAGACAGAATCTATGTATCAGTATTTCACTCAATGTGCATTGTTATCAATGTGTACAGTATGGAACAAGCAGCTCAAATGTATGTGCATGACCAAAATCTCACGTTTCACTATATATATTCAAGTCAAAACTTTGAGTCAGTATTTCCTTTATGCACACTAAGAGCTGACAATTTGTAAGTGTTACAGACCTCTGGTAATTATTAAGAGGACCCCAAAGCAGACTGAATACAAAGAGAAAGAGTGTGCCGGATAAGCAATATTTAATGACAAGGGAATCACACACTGATACTTAAAATGCTAAACAAAAAAGATCACTCAAAGTGCCAAACAAAATGAATAGAAAATACACAATTTCAAAGTACCAACAAAAAACGCTACTGACAAAAGGTCAATATGAAGAGGATTGTGTATATAGTATACCAGAAACTAAGGAGGATGGAATCTCAATAGGAAGACGAAATTGAATACAAGAAATATAAGGTAACAAAGAAACAAGCACACAACTAGCACAAGGTACTTACTCGAGACTACGAAAACAGAAAGGCAAAGCGAGAAAATATAATGAACGCGGAAGAATCAAAGACGAGTAAAAACAATCAGACGTCTTCCTCATTTTGGCTGCACTAAAATATTTGACTGATAAATAATTGTCTGCGGGTGTGCAGCCACAGATTCTGTCCCCCAGGCCAAAGAATCATGAAGTTTGAAAAGGATAGCACAAAATCGACAACCAGTGGGAGCCCAGGATCATACACGTAACAGTAATCCCCTTTAATGAACACCTCCTGACGGTTTAGATGGTGAGAGTGGAAGTCCCGAATGACAGACTGATCCAGACTGGACGTATGAATTTAGGACCCATCCTCCTGGATGATCCCGCCAAATGCAGGTCTCAAGTGTATGGCCAAACCTTCCAGCTCGGGTGATAGGTCAGCTCCACAGCAGAGGATTGCATTCGGCAGTATTAGCTAGGGCAAAAGAGGACCTACCCGAGGCAGAGGCGACAATGGAGGTGTGAGCATACTCCACCCACGATAGGATGCCCAGGTTCTGGTGACACACACAGCGAAAAGTTAGCCAGATCTGAAGGAATGCCGTGGAATTGGAACACTTGCCGCACCAACAACTTTGCCACTGTCCCTCGAAACTGCCATCTCAGAAGAGCTACGAAGTGGGTCGTCTTTGAGAACTTGTCCACCGCTGTCAAGACCACAGATTAACCCTGGGACATAGGCAGCCCAATTATGAAGTCCAGCGCTATATGAGATCATGGCACGGACGGGCGAATGGGCGCAACAGACCTGCCTGACCTGATGAGACTACTATCCACCAGCACAGACAGAACAGGCAGCGATGAAAGGCTTGATATCATTGAGCATACCTGGCCACCAGAACCTCTGGTTTACGAGGATGCATGTGCGATTGATCCCAAGATGACAAGCCATCTCTGATCCATGAACTCATTGCCTGTTCCGAACACAGGTCTCCAGGGACAAGTAGCATGTTTCCCGGGCATTCCTCAGGGACCTGTTCCTTCTTTGCCACCTTGGCAACCTTCTCCTCCACCTCCCACAGAAGACTCCTAATCATCCGGCTCTCCAGCACAATAATAGGCTGTTTACTCAGCTGTGAGTCAAAAACCGTGGCTTGACATTATTTGGAACCTCGTCAGTGAGTTATGGAAAAGTTCAAATGTGTTAGTAACACAGCCCACCACACTTGTCTTGAATTCAGTGTCTGCGCAGAACAGGGGTAAGAGTGGTTCTTATAGTCCCTGAAAACTTGGAATAGAGTTCTGGTGCCCTCCAGTAAATGGCTCCACTCCTGCTGTGTGAGAACAATTGCCAGCTACTCCCTACTTCCAACATCGTAATTGCTCTTTGCAGAACTAATGGGTGAAGTTTCCCTGTTGCCTGGGGAGCGCTGGGACAGGACTACCCCCACTCTTGAATCGGATGAGTCAACCTTTACAACAAAGTAAAGGTCGGGGTTAGGTGAATGAAAATGGGTGCACTGGTAAACATACTCTAAATATTTGGATGTCAATGGTCCTACAGGTTCCTAGCGTAAAATTTGCAACCCAATATGTCCCATTTGCAAGCATTTAGGAAAGCAAAATGCTTAGGAATGTATGCATGGTGGCGTTTTGAACCTCTACCTGTTTCTACAGTCTTCCCTGTGTGTTTTCTTTTAAATTCTCGTTAATTTTCGTTACTGTGTCAAGATCAAATGCCTAAATTAGGTTGAAATTGAAATAAACCTCCAGTAGAAGTAAACAAACCCCAGGGAATGCTGCAGTCTCTTCCTGAATGTAGGAGTTGACCACTCAATCACAGCTGTAATCAGCTCATGATTGGCTCTTCTCCACTATGAACCCCAGTGACTGGACCAAAGAGATATAGAAGTCACACTTCTTAGCTTTCGTGAACAGTCAACTTTCAAGAAGATGTAAAACTAAGCGGATATGTTGAATGTTGTTTGTGGATGCCTGAAAAAGATAAGTATGCCAGCTAGGTAAACTAAATACTCTATGATTATATCATGAAACATGCCATTAATGAGAATGTTCTTCAACACCGTTTTTCACTCATCACCTTGGCTAATTCTAACCAAATGATCCAGCTTTGTGAAATCGCTGGCCATGTGCAAAGAAGAGAAGACAATGCCTATGAGTGGTAATGGGTTTTTGTTTTTGACAGTTACAATATATCATTTAATCCTCGGTAATCTATGCATGGACGTATCATTGAATAATTTTGTCAATAAAAAAAGAACCTGCCCCTATTTGTGAGAATGAGGGTTGAATTAAACCTGATGCGATGAACTAAGAAACATATTGCCTGAGGGCTTCCTGCTCAACCTGGTGCATCCTAGCCCTAGGTAAGGGCAAACCAGGAAATATGTCAATAGCACAATTGTACGGACGACGCAGGGGAAGAGACAGTGCTTTGCTTACTTAAGCTGTCATGCAAGTCATGATCCTTTCAAGGAACTCTGTTCAAATTGGTCTCTCAATTACTTTGTGAACAAGTGATGGCCCCTGGTAACACCGCCACCCGAAGGCATTGAGCATGATGAAAAGTATCATATTGTTAAAGCAAGGTCCATCCATTCATCCATCCATCCATCCATCCATCCATCCATCCATCCATCCATCCATCCATCCATCCATCCATCCATCCATCCATCTTTGACCGCTGTATTCTGGGGTCTGGTTACGAGGGCAGCAGCTTGAGCAAGGAAGCCCAGACTTCCCTCTCCCCGGCCACTTTGTCCAGTTCCTCCAGGAGAATTGCCAGGCCAGCCGAGAGACATAGTACCTCCAGCACATACTGGTTAATCCCTGCAGTCTCCTCCGTGAGCCGTTATCGTGATGGAGGGGTTTGCGTGTTCCAGTGATCCTATGAGCTAGGTTGTTGGGGGCTTTATGCCTATGGTAGGGTCACCCATGACAAACAGATCCTAGGTGAGGTTCCAGACTAAGCACGGCCTTCCCCAGTTAATGTTTGAATTGTTTAGCCTTAGCCAAGGAAGCCCTACCGCAATACGTGGCCATTACAAATAAAAAGACGTTTTTGCGATGGACGCCAGGTAGTCGAAGCAATAGCAGACCCATCCGATTAGGTGACCACTGGCGGAGGGTATCTGACTAGGTCATATACCTGCTTAGATGATCTAATGCAAATACGGGATGGGATTGTTTGAAGACGGCCCTGGAATAATAGGCTGGGAGTCGCTCGCTGATGGTCATTTCTTACAGTTGTCAATTATCTGACCCGGAAGAATACAGTACAGGCACAGCTTCATTCTCCTGTCTTGCTCCACTGGAGTCAGATGACCACCTTCTAGCAACATAGGTTTAACAGGGACTGAATAGGATAGTTGCATTGTTCCTTGGTCGGTCTGTTGTCAAGTCGAATGACCAACTTCTTTAGAGGTTTGAGGTCTAGTCTCGGGTGGCTAGTTTATCATGGTAACCGTTCTGTGCTGCAAGGATGTGGAACGTAATAAAGCTTTTCTACAGATAATTTGCCATGTCTCAGGCCCAATAATTTGTTGCCAGCTTCTTTTCCTTGCAATGAATGGTCGAATACATTCTTCATCTCTGGCGAGGAAAGTCCGAAGTGATGAATTAATCACGAGATTAGCGCTATTCACTGCCCTGGCCCAATCAGCTGTCTTATCTGTGAGCAAGCTCATTATAAATGCTACTCGGACTTGGTCACTAGCGTAAATGAATGGCTGTTGATCAAAATCCAAAATCTGATGAATGAATTGCTTGCATAACCCAGGCTTTCCCGCATAATGCGGTGGGTGTAATATGACTGGTTGGTGCGTTCCCACAGCATTAGGAAACGGAAGCGAAGCGGAATCATGTCCTGCTTCAGCCGAAGTTGGAATTTGTGCTCTCTGGACAACCTGTATACACACATGATCTGTATGGGCTGTTAGTCATCAAAATTAGTCTTTAGCATGGTAGTGGTTTCCATATGTTTGTACAGAGGACTGATGCTGACTAATTGTCCTATAGTGGAGACAGCAGAGCATAATCGGTCAGAGTCTGAGGGTCCAAAATTGTCACATTATTATGTTATGGTGCGTACTGGTAATTATTTAACAGGACCCCAAAGCAGACTGAACACAAAGAGTATAATTAAAATGAAATAACAAAGGGTGTACGCATAAATTATTTAAATGCAAAAAAAACCAAACAAAAAACGATATTTTAAAGAACCAACCAAAATGGATATAGGAGTACAAAGTATCAACTAAAAACACCCCTGACAAAAGGTTAACGTAAACAGTAGAAGGTATACAAAAAAACAGAAACTAAGAATGATGGAGTCTTAACGAGAAAATGCCGTTGCATACAAGGTATACAAAGTAACAAAGGAACACAAGCATAAAACTAGCATAAGATACTTACTAGATATTACAAACAGAAAGGCCCAGCGAGAAAACGTAACGAATGTCGAGGCATCAAAGTCAAGGTAGCAAGATTAATCCGACGATGTCCTCTCTTTTCAGCTGCACTTTAATAGTCGACTGATGTCTAATCATCTGCAGGTGAGCAGCCAGCGACTTCGTCCCCCCAGGCCTAAGAATCAGGAATTTCTAAAAAGACAGCACAAAAATGACCACCAGAGGAAGGCCAGGTCCATATGCAAAACGCTAATTGGTGGTAATGATTTTGACCTAAGTAAGGCTATGTTCAGATCTGTATGTGATCTTTTAAAGGTAGTTTGAATGACACAAATACAAATTTTTCAAATGTGACCCAAGCCATTGGGTATGTGGACCTGGAACTGATCCATATGCTATCATTTGATTTGTGACTTCAGTCTGAATGGACAGGTTGCTTTAATTCAAACCGCATGTAGAAAAAAAGCGACAAATGTCACAATTCTAGGCTCAAAAAGGCAGAAGCTGGGTGGAAAAAATATAACAGCAGACAAGGCGAAAAACCTCACCTTTCTCATCCTTGATTTCCTCTTTAAAATTAACAGATTGAAAATCGTCTGGCTCTGGTATATGAAATTTCAACATCACCAGGTACTCAATCCAGCCATCCATTGTGTTACTTCCTTAAACACTTGCATGAAGTATGGTCACTGTGCATTACATCACAGTATCCTCACACAGGAGAGTTTTGGGCTGTTTATATTTTGCATACAGTTCACATAGTGGGCACAATTATTTGGAAATTTGAATTACCTCACAAAAAAATTGGATTCGCCAAAAAAACAAAACAAAACCCTTTCTGACTCATCGTAGGCTGATTTGATGAGCATGATGCACAGACACTAGACTTCCAGACACGTGTTCATCCATTTGTATGTAATACTCAAACAGGAGTTTTATCTGTTTTTTACTGAGAAGATCCAGACAATCTTGTCAGTAGAATCTTACATTTCTGCTACTTTTCAGATTGTGTGAGTCGGGAGACTGGAATTAAGCCAGCCATGGGCAAACTCACCCTGCTGTTTGATGTAAAAGGTTGGCTCCAAGGCAGACCAAGCATTGTGTCCCAAACAATGAACCCCAGACCTACTGAACTATAAACATGTCCCATTGGGGGCGTTTTCCTTCTAGTCTTTACTGGAGACACCCAAAGTCAGGAAGCCTGAGGCGAATTTTCCAAATTTAGAATCTCTAAAAACTCAAATGCTGCTGACATGGCTTCCAGGAGCGATGTTTATTTTTCTGCTGCATTAATAATCCACTTGGAATGTTGACTGGCCCTGAAGTCTTGGGTGGAGGCTTCATTGTTTCTTCTATTACAAGGAATTTAGTTAGCATGTGTGTGTGTGTGTGTGTGTGTGTGTGTGTGTGTGTGTGTGTGTGTGTGTTGGGGGGGGGCAAATATTCAACAGTTTTGCTTGATTTTTCTTTTTTGATGTTGGTACATTTTTGTGGCTTTATAACCACATTAAATTAAACACATTCCGAGCTTAAAATAGTTTGAACTTGATGTAAATGGTGCAGTAAATTACTTCGATCAATACTTTGATTCGCTCCTCATAATAGAAAAATAATGTTTTTTTTATCCGTAATTTTATGCATATAGTGGATTACGGAGCTCTGGTGTACAAAGAAGAAAGACCAACGAAGAGATATATTTAAAGTTTGCCATATAGGCTTTGCACTGACACCAACTATCCAGTAATTGGCGCTACTGAGTTTTGTATTTGGATGCGGGCGAGAACTTCCCCTTCCTGTGGCTGAATGGTCAGCTGACTGATGCTGCTGTCAAGAAAGCTCACGAGGAGTGGTTGAATGGCTAGGAACAATGAGAGTCAACGTTCTATAATACAATCCAAAAGTTATTTTGTCTCGTAGTGACCACGTGTAAATAAACTGGTGAGTAAAGCGTTTACAATACTCCTGTCGATTTACAAGACTAACTACTAACAAGACCTCTTCCACCATTTCCCCCCCAGAAAGCTAGGCTGGCCAATCGGGCCTAATCTCTCTTAAATTCTCTCGTGGATTTACTCAATTATAACGTATCTTTATCGTCCAGTGAGATTTTAGTTTACTGAATGTACACACTTTTTTTGCAGTCTATTAGGAATTCTGGAGGAATTGTGTTTGGGGCTGAATAAAAATTCTGTTCAACATTTTTTTTTTTTTTTTAATCTGGTAATTCAATAAAAATACCGGACACCTCTTTTCTCTCATATTTGGCTGCTAGCATCATGACTGAGTTTTGGTTAATCTCTGCTCCGGGAGAGAAGACCTGCCAGCAAACATGGGACAAAATGATGACGGCTACCACACGCAACAACAATCTTTCTAGCAACCACAAATTCAGCATTCCGGATCTCAAGGTTAGTGTGAAACCAACTCCTTCTCTGGATGTTTTTTTTTTTTTTTTTAATTACTTGACATCTTTCTTGATTCATCTGCAATGAAATCAGACGTATGGGCTCAGCTTTTACACTTACCAGCCACAACAGTAGGTCCAGTTAATGCGTAATGAGGTCCAGGCGAGGGGTTATATCACATAAAATATAGCAAAGCACATATATTAAACTGACAGAAATTAATTAAAACTGTTCTTGAAAAAATTCCGTTTTTAATACTATACTTAAGATTGTGCTTTCACTGAATTGACCCTTCTGATTTGGGAGATATTGTCACAATTGGTAATTTTTTTTCCTTCTTTATAAAACATTCTTTAAAATAAAATATTTGTATTTTTTACATTTAAGAATAATACATAAAATGCACTCACCTAATGAATTCGCTGTCAAGAGTAAGGTGCCTCTGTGTAGGGGAAGCAGCCTTTAAACAGATCCTTTGTTTGCATGTTGAACTGTTTATTTGGTGAAGTTTTCATCTACTATAGAGCAGCTCAGCTCGTCTGGTTTGCTTCTGTCTGTGCTTAAGGTGAAGTAACCCCATTGACCTTGATGCCACACGGTGCTGCAATGTGCTCCTGGAACTTTTATTAATGCATGAGTGGCACCGGACAACGAGGCGCCAACCTAAGTACACAGGGGCCCCTAGTCATCACTGGAAGCTGACTGGACCCCAGAAGCCACTGTTTAAACAGCCTGCCTAACTTGATGTCAAAGTGAACCTATTGTCTTAATAATTAAAACTAAATGTTTTGTAATTTGCCTGTGTGTCCACAAATAGGTGGGGACGCTTGATGTCTTAGTTGGCCTGTCTGATGAATTGGCCAAATTAGATTCTTTTGTTGAAAGGTAAGTTATGTAAGTGTGTGTGTGTGTGTATATATATATATATATATATATATATATATATATATATATATATATATATATATATATATATACTAAAGTCAGATAAAATGTTATTACACGAAGTCTAATGGGGGGGGGGTCTATTATTTAACACAAACATACCCAACTCGTAGATAGTTCTGGTTTAATCCTTTCTCTTCTCTTGTAACGGTGAGGAATTTCACATGGTGCTGAGGCTAGCAATACATGCTCTCCTGGCAAAACTGGCAGTTTGCAGTGTGGTGGCACACTAGCAGCTCTTTCATTAGTCATATTTATAGCAAGTGACTTATGTTTGTATGTTTGAAGTATGCTTGTATGTCCTTTGTAGTCCTTTGGAAAGTTTGACAGCAAAGTCTCCCAGGCAATGTTTACCATTTTAGCACCACTGTGCTTCCTCTATGGATATTGCCAAGAACGTGTAAGGCAAAACTAACATCTTGGTTTTGATTTGATTTAAGGCTGCCTTTATTCCAGTTCCTCATTGAAGTTCCTCATTCTTGAATGGAAAATTAATATTTTGCTGTTTATACCATTGTCACAACAAAAGCAAGATTGGCATTGAATTGAACAGTGAACCTTGAACTCCAACTGCCTCCCTTATTATACAGTAAATAAAACTGTTAGGGCTTTGTCTCAGCACGAGTATGAGAAACCTTTTTAACGTATGTGCACATTTATTTAAGTGCAAGATTTTGAGGATGACATATCAGTCATGTTTTCAGAATGATTTAATTCTGTATATGGAGCGTTGTGCATGTTATTTGTGTTGGCACAACATATTTTGAAGACTTTCAACTGTTCACAGTGTAGTGAAGAAAGTGGCCCAGTACATGGCAGACGTGTTGGAAGACACTCGAGACAAAGTGCAGGAGAACTTGCTGGCCAATGGAGGTACATATGTTGTAATTCAGTTCTAGTCGTAAAAACAAACATGATTGTAATTTGTCAGTGTGAATATCTAATAACACGGAGGGTAACATTGCTTCTTACTAGGCATGGGTTGATAACCTGATTGACAATATATTGCAATTTTAAAAGTCAAGTTTTTTTTAAGTCATCAAAATCTGTCAACCCCCCCCCCCCCCCCCCCCCCCCTTCCCCCTTGTCATCTGTCTTAACGGACACCTCCAGTGGGCAGCTCTCATTATGTATCATACGTAAATCCTTGTCTGCTGCAGCAGTTAATCGCAGCTGAAAAAGAGAGAGCCTGACAAGACTTCAAGACTTCTGACAAGACTGCCTATTGTAACTCATTTACTGTATAACAATTGCTATCTAACATCTTTTTCTATCTTTGTAAACTTTTTTTCACAGTTGATCTTGTCACCTACATCACACGATTTCAATGGGACATGGCCAAGTACCCTATCAAGCAATCACTTAAAAACATATCTGAAATCATCTCAAAGGTAGGAAGGTTTATAGTGAAATATGATATGATTAGCAAGTTTACACGTACACATTTTTTTCTCAATTTCAATAATTCTTGTTATTCTTGTTACCTTGGTCAATTCATGGTATGGACTGTTGTTTTTTATGAACATATTGATTCTTCTTTTACAGCAAGTCACCCAGATTGACAACGACTTGAAGACTCGAGCATCTGCTTATAACAACCTGAAAGGAAACCTACAAAATCTTGAAAGGAAAAATGCGTTAGTGAGCTTTCTAAGAAATGCTATTAATATGAATAATGATGGGATATTCACCGCCAATTGCAAATGAGCTAACCAGCAGGGGGCAGTATATTTCGTTGTTAGCAGTACTACAGTGGTTAGTGACTGTAATTACTAAAAAAAAACAAAAAAACTGGAACCATTGTACTTGGCTGATAAGAAAATTGAGCTAAATTTTTTTGCAAAATATTATGCACGAATCTACAATGCAATTCAGAGACACCTTGTCTACACCAACCTCCCTCACTGGGTGAAAGCTGTGTTGTTGTAATACAGTGTTAGTGTTGTCTGTCCTTAGAGGGAGCTTGCTTACCAGGAGCCTGGCTGACATTGTCAAGAAGGAAGACTTTGTTCTTGACTCTGAGTACCTTATCACCTTGCTGGCTGTTGTTCCTAAGTGAGTATTAATCTTTATCAAACACAAGATTGACTTTATAAAATATGGTAAAAGATGACCTGCTTTGTTACATTTTCAGAACATCTTATGCTGACTGGCAGAAAACATATGAAACACTTTCTGAGATGGTGGTGCCTCGGTCCTCAAAGTAAGCAATAACATACATGACATTGCAGAGAGGGTATTAATTCAATCCCTTTTTTTTACTGCTTTTTTATTGCACAGGAAATAATTTCACAATTCATAGATACAGTAGATATTTACTTCTTTACTGTCTTCTTTATTGTTTGATAACGCTGTTTTATTCCAGTCTGTTGTTTGAGGACAATGACAGTGGCTTGTTCAGCGTGACTCTGTTTCGGAAAGCCATTGATGACTTCAAACACAAAGCCAGAGAGAACAAGTAAGGCATGAAAACTATGTTTAGATAACTCACAGCAAGCGGTCGTGATGCATTTATCTGAAAAACCAGGTCAAGAAAATGAAAATGTCAGTTTTGCCAAAACACCTTTTATGAGTACTTTGAACAGCTCAAGTTCACTCAATTAATGACAAATCTAAATCCAGTGCATTCATGCAACCTTAACATCCTGCTTTCAGGTTCTCAGTGAGAGATTTTCAGTACAATGAAGAGGAGATGAAGGCAGATAAAGAAGAGATGACGCGGCTGTCTACAGACAAAAAAAAGCAATTTGTAAGTGCTAAGAAAAAGATAGGATTATGACTTTAATACTTGGCATTAACAGTAATCTTTATGATCTTGATTTTATTGTGATGGAAAAATGTTTACTTAGGTCATAAAAACATTTACCACTCAGTCCTATAGAGGAAGGACACATAACTACAAGTACACTGAAAATGTACTATAGTTCCCCAAATATAGGATGCAACTGTGTATCGGACACATCCTTAAGTTTAGGGTCAAATTCTGGTCTTTTCTATGTTACTGTGTTTAAGACGTAACAAGAATGTAAAAACTATAGCAAAAGAGAATAGATCTCATCTTCCTAAATTTCTGATATTTTCTCATGTTCATAGCGGTGAATTCTACATTTGTTGTGGGTTAAGTTGTTTTTCAGATTTCCGCAGTCAGTAAATGCAGCACCAGTGTAACATTGATAGCTTGTTACGGTACAGTAATTATTCATAGTAATAATTTGGCCGATATAAAAACACACATCTGTGCATCAAAACTCTGCTTGTGTGGCTGACAGATCAATCTTCCTTGAATGGTGTCGAGAGAGATTTTTTTTTTTAAGTTACCGTTGATAGGACGCACCGATACATTTGGCCTTCATTTTGGGAAGAAAAAAAAAAGTGTGTCTTATATTTGGGGAATAAATTGTCCTTAAGTGTGGCTAGATGTGTGAATGGCATCTTTGCGTGCCCAACTGACAACTGTTCTTATCAGATTTAAGAAGATAGCATTTCTCTACTTAAATTGCACTTGCATGGTACAGGGACCACTTGTTCGATGGCTGAAAGTAAACTTCAGTGAAGCCTTCATTGCTTGGATCCACATCAAAGCACTGAGGGTCTTTGTGGAATCTGTTCTAAGGTAAAACGTTTGAGAAAACTGCACTACAGTGTCTTGACACTATACTCTTGGCAGCTTTTGCATCATATTCCGATATTCAAACAGATATCAGAGAAGTGTTATCGTGTCATGTCGGGCTATAACTGTTGGAAATGTGGTGGTATTCCTTCAGATATGGGCTTCCAGTGAACTTCCAGGCCATGCTACTCCAGCCAAACAAAAAGACTACAAAGAAACTGAGGGAGGTGCTCAATGATCTATACAAACATTTGGACAGTAGTGCAGCAGCAATCATAGATGTAAGTGCTTTGGATATTCTATAATTGCGATCAGACATACAGTAGCTTACATCTGCTAAGAACCTTGCATAGAAAGTAATATAAAAACGCACGAGATTCAAGAATTTTATTTTCATATGCATGGTAATACAACACAATGAAATTCTTATTTTGTTCACTTCCCCTAGCAGAGTACATTCCATAATCGAGCAAATAATAAGGTAGGCAATCAAATAAAAACAAAAACATAGAGCAATAAGGGCAGTAATAATGAACCACTAATAAATGAATAGACTTACATTCCAAGCATATTACGATTGAGTGGAAGATTGAGAGGAAAAAAACTGTATATATAAGAGGAAGTGCAAAATATCTTCCCCATATGTATACAGATATGTTGGATGGCAGCAGTTCAAACAGATTGTGTTGTGGGTGAGTATTGTCCCTGATGAGGTTGTGTGTCCTCCGCAGAACCCTGGTGTGGTAAATGTCCTGCATTGAGGGGAAGGTTGCTCCACAGATGGGCTGTGAGGTTTTGATCACACTTTGGAGAGCCTGTCTTGTGCTGTACAGTTGCCATACTGTGATGAGGTGGAGAGGAAAGTACAGAGCAGAAAGTACAGTCTCTGTTGGGAATTTGAAAGCTTTCACCCTCTCCAGCTCTGTCCTATTGATGAATAGTGGTGGTTTGTGCGACTCCAACTGCCGCCTTGGGTCTATGATCAGTTCTTTGGTGTTGTCAGTGTAGAGGTGGAGATTGTTGCTGCACCACTAGGCCAGAAGGTCTGCCACCTCTTTCTTATATGCTGTCTCAATCCCAACAGTGATCAGCCCAATGACTGTAGTGTCATCTGCGTTTCTTAATTATGCTAGTGTTGTTTTGGGAGGCGACACAGTCATAGGTGAGGAGTGTGTAATGCAAGGGGCTCAGCACACAGCCCTGGGGTATCTCTGTGCTTACAGTTCTGGTGCTGGATGTGCGGTTGTGGACTCTGACTGATTGGGGTCTGCCAGTGAGAAAGTTCAGCACCCAGTTGCAGAGGCGGGGTGCCAGATCAAGTGTAAGGAGTTTATCAGTTTGTCAGGGATGCCTGTGTTAAATGCTGAGCTGTAGTCAACGAAGAGCATTCTTACATACATGTCCTTGCCCTCTAAGTGCGTGAGCGCTGTGTAGATAGTTGTTGACTTCATCATCTGTGGACCAGTTATGACAATATGCAAACTTTCATAAGTTGAGACACCGAGAACATATCTCACCGGTTCATGCCACTTAAATGCATATATCAGCACACAAGTGTTGCAATATGAACACTGTTTTCTTTACATTTTATGCTCACACGTTTTTTTTCTTAAATTTTTACAATGCTTTGAAGAGTGTCATACTATATTTCAGCATGATTTGCACAAATGTGTATTGTTTCCCGTGTACATCACTGTATTTTTTTTCTCCCACAGTCGGCAATGGATATTCCAGGTTTGAATCTGAGTCAGCAAGAATATTATCCTTATGTCTATTACAAGATTGACTGCAATCTTCTGGAGTTCAAAGTGTAAGACTTGGCCCACTCTATCTTCAAGGCGAAGATTTTTTTATTTGTATATTTTTCCTCCCGTGGAACAAATTCCATTTGCTCCCGTCTTCTCTGTGTCAGTCCTCACTGCCACACTTGAATGTCAGTGTTGCATGTTTATTCCTCATGGATAAAATATATACAGACAATCTTCCGTCACTTTTTTAAAAGACTTTCAAAGACTTGTTTACATTTGTTTTGATGTTACGTCCTAGGAAAATCATAGTGGACCTTCATACTTGTGCATTTCTGTTCCACCTGTTCTTGTGAGTATTGAAGCACGTTTCTTCTTTAATGCCGGTTTTTGATTTTGTGTTAAATTAGTTGGGTGTGTGATTGTGTGTGTAACAAAAACACATGTTGGTGTCTTGTATATAAAATTAGCAAAAGAGACGTATATATGTACATCATTCATCCATTAAAAGTGTATTGATGACCACCCCTTACAAATTGTGTGAATTAATATAGACAGCAATTGAAAAAACTAATAAAAATGAGACAAACTAAAGTATTTAATGATTTGGAAAAGAATGAGCTCACTACATTGTAATGTACACAACTAGCTGTATCTGTAATATACTTGAAACAGGGGCCCTAGCCAATGTGCCCCCCTGGGTGAAGTCCCCCCCGCACGAATGATTTCCATGCTCTTAGAAGCTAGTTTTAACAAAACCTTTAATAGAGTGTCACACAATTTAGAATATAAAATTGATCTTTTTTTTTTTCTTTCTGTGACTATTTCGTCATTGTCAAACGGATCATGTGAGTATCTTGCTGTTGCGGCATCTAATTGGACAAACCAAAAGGAGCAATAGCTTCCCCTCTCCCTCTCACTGTGCACTAATTTTGATATGTTCACATACTTCTCTCTCATAATGCCAATATATTTGCCCCTGCCTCCATAAAGAGTATAAAAGGTATACCAATCAGCTAGAGTATTTGGTATCATCATTTGAAGTACACTTATATCAATTGGGCGTTCAGGCACTAGGCGGGGGACACTTTGCGATTAGTTCTCAAGTTTCTCTATTTGGCCAGCTTCACCTTAAAGAGCTTTATTTACCTGCAAAAGATGCTATTCAATGGCAGAGTCATAATTTTCTTTTGTGTCTTTATTCTAACGTTTCTGTAGTTAGACACTTCAAGAAGTTTCATTCCTTACATCAGTCACTGTCATTGAGTTACATTAAGTATATGGCATTTGCTTTAGATTGAGTACTCTAGACAATGTACTGTAAATAAGTTAGTAGCAGAAACATACACACATTTTTATCTTCTGAACAGTTTTGATTTTACTCATGTTTGACTTTTCCTCCGCAAAAAATGAGGCCGTCATGCCTGTTTTAACTTGACATCTACATCGTTCTTGCCCACAAATATGCCCCCCCCCCAAAAAAAAAATATTTCAAGTTCTGATTATCAGTTATATAATCCATTTCATTTGTATATACCATTTAAAACGCAAATACCAAAGTAATTCATTTAGAGATGTTCAGAAACTAACCTAGACACTCATGAGGTAATTCAACAGCTCACTGCCTGGGCCGGAACTTTGAGTTTCATATAATAACCCTTGCTTCTCTTAACTCACTGAAATTCACATCACCTATATACTGTCTCAGTGATGTTTAGTGTGCAAACCGATATACAGGTAGTGCTTTTTCTAAGTTTCTTGCGTTTGAATGTACACTGAATGTACCATACTGCTTGCAAAGCAAGTGTGTAGTGCAGGGGTATACAAACTTGGTCCTCGAGGGCCAATATCCTGCATGTTTTCCGGGTTTCTTTCCTTGACACACCTGATTCAAAGGATCAGCTCATCAACAATATCTATGATCTTGTTCTTTCTGAGCAACAAATGACACTATAATTAAAGTTTACTGCAAAACTAATCACACAACAAACAGCATTTTACGGTATGTTTAAATACAAAGCATGTTTTGTTTTTTCTAAAACCAAAGCTAGCACCAATGCTAAAATTAATGGAGGATCCAATTCAAATACTGTACTTACAGTATTCCAGGGTAGCTCAGTAAGTCCTAAAACTTGTGAAAATAATTTAAGATGAAAAAAAAAATCTGATAGTGCAATAAGGGGGATTTTTACTCGTTCTTTAAAGCGTGCAAAGAAGTAAGGCACCAATGATGTTGATTTAGAAAATGTTTAAATATCAGGTGACATTTAGAGTTATTCTGTACCTGCAGAGATGAATAGGCATGAAGCTGTAATCACCTTTTCGAGTAGTTTTGGTTGTTGAATCCGGTACAGTCGTACACTAATTACTAAGTTTTGAAGTAGGCTTCCCCTGGCTGTAGTATAGAAACGTGGTTTGGAAAATGGATCAAGTGAGTAGAATCCTACCAATCACATGTAGTGATAGGCAAAACAATTAAATGCTCTTCCGCTAGATGGCAGAAGATTCTATTAACCTGAGTATTCACCTGTTGCCAATCAGAATAGCTTCTTGTTCAATGGAACAAGCCTGATTTTTGCAGAATAAGCACATACTGTACTTGTAAATGCGTAAATTGAGACACTCTCATGATTAATTTAATAATACTTTTTTGTGACATTTTGGTTTGGGTGGTGTTCCACGAGATTTTTCCAAGGTAAAGTATGTGCTGCGGCTCAATTGTTCTGATGACTACTTTTGACAATTAAAGAAAAACACGAAAGGAAGGGTGGGTAAGAGAGATGGGTCACGTGATGCGAGACTGAGCTTTCCAGGCAGCGATTTAAGTAACAGGCGTACACAGTTGCACGCAGTGATCAAATTGAGGCGGGTGGCTTCTGCCGCACATCTTGTGACTGCATCAGAGCCTCGAGCGGTTTAATAGAGCAAAAGGCTGTACTCGGCGCGTCTATACTGCTGCCGGCGATCCATAAGGAAGATGTGAGTGAGCATCAATGGCTCCTCCAGGTTAGCTCTTGCCCACCGGCCTTGCCTTCTCTCGCCACCGGGCCTCCCCCATCCAGCGCAGACAGAATGAAAGGATGGCCGAGCATGGAGGCGGGCTGCATGGAGGACTGACGGATGCTGCGAGCCAGCTGGATGAGCACCACGCCGCTATGACTTCCACGGAGGACGCGCGGTCGGATGATCTGTCTTTGGAAGAGATCCTCAGACTTTACAGCCAGCCCATCAACGAAGAGCAGGCTTGGGCCGTATGCTATCAATGCTGTGTGACGCTGGTGAAGGAACAGCGGAGAAGGAGATGCTCGGATGCCGCCGAGGTGACGGCGGCGGCGGCCCCTGCGAGGGTTTCAGGACCGGGAGATGTTTACATCGCAAAAGACGGATCTGTGAGATTGCACAAACAAAACTGTGAAGGTAAAGACTTTCTTCTTGACTGAGAATGTGGGCTGCTCCCCGGCTCAGCTGTGCTGGACATGTAGTTTAATACTGTACATAGCCCGTAACGTAAGTAATTCTCCACACGGGCATTGTGAGTGAACAGTGGGCATTTTGTTTGTCTTAACGCAACCATACAATTAACTTGAAGTGACATATTCTTAATTCAGCATGACCGTGACAAACAAAGGAGCACGCTCCATCCCGCTCTGGTCCTTCTTACATGACTGCTTTTAGTGCTCTTTGAATTTCCACATTTATTTCATTTTTATTTTTTCGCATTTTCTTTGGCGCTAATATCACGTGGTAAGAATTGTAGGGCGTTCTCATTCTGTTCTGCCGCTCGATATCACATCACAATGCCCATTGCTCATTAGGCTTTTAGTTGGGAAAGCATGTGATTTGGCTGGATGTCTGGGCGCAGTTCAGATTCAGGGCAAGGTGTTTTCACGAGAACAAGTATCACACCCTCAATTTCTAAAGCCTGCCCCTCTTAGAGTCAAATTCGAACTCGGAGCCACTGATCAGTCTAATTATCTTTTTTATAATGCATGCTTTGCTACTATGATTGCTGTCCTACTGTCAAGAAGCAATTGGGAATAGGACGTTCTGGAACAATTTACCACTTTTATTACTGGTGTGCTTCATGCAGTCGATTCTAGGGTCGGAGGTTTAGGGCTGCTGAGCACCCCACCCGACAAGATAAATTACACCCATAAAAAATACTTTTTGATGTAACATCATTCTTGACTTTTATAAAAGAGAAGCAGAACACTTTTTAGTCAATGGCATCCAATAAATAAACTTGTCAATAGCACCTCAGGTTCAGAATTAATACGCACACATGGAGCTAACTTCTCCCATTCCACTTCATACCGACGGCAGTTATGTCTCTAACCACCTTAAACCTTTCTAACAGCATAAACATTGAGCTACAATTAAATTCAGCAACAATGAAGACTGGTCATTGATAATAGAGTGTTTGTAAGGCATTTAGTTTTAGAAGGTAACATGTTTCACAAATCTTGGTTAAGACAGGTTTTACTAACTCCACCACTGTACTTTCTGGATATCATTGGAAGGCAGCATAACCAACCCATGAAAATTGGCAGCTGAAAGCCTGGTCAGGAGCGGTGTTAGAGATTGGGTGGAGCACATTTTTTTGTAGAGGCGGGGGATGGGTTTTTCTGTAATTTTGTTGTTGAAATATTTCTTTTCAACATAGTACTCTATTAATACAATTTTCGAGCTTATCTCTCAAATGTCAGAAGTGCTGGAATTCAATTTAAGAGCACCTCAAAAATGGACGAGAAAGCCTATGACCAGAAAGGCAGAGTTACCACAAATTTTCAATGTCAAGACACATAGTTTACTTGAGCAAACATCCCACTGTATATCATTGTACTAAAATGTCATGAAAATGCAGCTTTGTTAAAGACACATTATGTTCATGTCAAACTGCACATCTGGCATGAACAGTTTGTATAGTTAAGTGTATTAATGCTCACAAACTCCATATAAAAGGTCTGTAGATTGATGACTTATCACCTATTTGACTAAACACACTACTACTACAACTGAACAACTTAAATTGCAAATGTATGTCCAAATATTACAAATTGATCTCAGTGCTGTTTGTCAACAATCCAGGCTACAGCCATAGTATAAAGTTTAGAGATGGGAGTGATCTCATGTGACAAGATCCCAACAAAATTACAGCTCCTCAAAGTTTCTTGTCCCTGCACAGCATGGTATCTATATTCATTTGGCTGTTATGTATTTATTTTTAATGGTTTCATTGTTTTGCAATGAGTATACAAAAGAGTGTGCTGCTTGTTGAGACTATGCATGATAGCAAAACACTAGTCAAATGTGATGAAAAGACTGACCGACATTAAGATAAATCTTACTGTACCAATGAATGACATGAATGCCACGGTATGAGCCTATTTTGGTGTGCTTTTATATGTGTTTTTGACCAGATAAAAACATGTATTTTTTATTTATATCAGAATATCAAAATGCTCAATAGCTGCACCTTTAAAGGAAGAATGCTGCATTATTTGATTAGTTTTAAAACACCTGTGTGCTGATAGTTTAGGTTTCCAGTTGATAAAAAAGAATGGTAAAAATTGGAACATAAAACATATCAATGCTGCAAAAAAATAATTATAGCATACACTGAAGCTAACATGAGCTGCATGCATTTTATTAAACTATTCAGCAATTTTATTTTCACATTCACACTTTAGGGCGGTAATATTCTTGCAGTCTGCTCAATTATATATATTTTGAAAATTAGATAATTTATACAAGGTTAATTTATATTTCAAATTTTGCAGAAATCTCATCTCGTCTCTTGATGGACTCAATCTCGTGAGACATCTCGTCCTGTGGGTTTTGTCCCATTCCTATGAGACATAATGTTAGATTATTCTGATAGTCACGCCATGACATTGAAAGAGGTCTACACTGGGCTTTGCATTTGAACTATACATAGTATACATGTAACAGGCCTACATACAATGGTTAAGTAATGGAAATTTTGATTTGGATGAACACTAAAATGAACCATCGCCTCACACATAGAATGAAAAACATCTGGCAGCCTTAACAATGAGCTTTCAAATGTATTTTGCTATATTGTTCGGCTCTTCCTCCATGTTCTAGCCCTCAACAAAACTTTGAGAATATTAATTAAGAAATAGTGAAAAAAAAAATCTAAAAGGCATAACTTTTACATGTAACAGGATGTCAAGCTCCGGTGATGCTGATGCAGCCGGTTACAGAGAAGTCATTTGTTGTCATCCATCAGCGAGCTAATTATATGTGTAAGAGCTTTGCTAATGCCACAAGGAAAGTTATCGGTATTCATGGTTTTCTACATTTCGAAGAGACCGCATTGATGCATAATGTCTTCGTGAATGAGGAGTTAGTGCGTCATAACTAAACCACAAGCTTTTCAAAGAGTTGGAGCTAATAAATAATGCAAACAAAGAAACAAATAAATACATTAATGTAAAATTGACACATAACGTGAATATAAAATGTTAATTACAAAAACTAAATCAGTTTTATTGTGAGCTTAAAGGTATACATATCCAATGTTTATGGCTCAATTAAGCTCGGGTGAAATAAAAATGATTATTTTGCCAGAACCAACCTTTTGTGTTGGCATAGTCTTTGATTACTTTTCCCGTGCTGTTTTGCAACAGGACAAATAGATCTCTAGCTGCAAAAAGTGATTATATTGCCAAACACAGCCATCATTTGCCATAGTACAGTTTACTAAACACTTGGAGAGCATTACAAATGAAGATCAAATTCAATACCTTGTGGTGAATAATACTAAACATACGCTTCTGTTGGCTCCTTTGGTAATGCTTGTACCTACATTGGAAAATATTTTTTACAAGCTTAGGCGAAAGGAACACATATCCGCCAATGGAGCTCTTGCAAGAAAGAACCATCATTTTAGGAAAAAGTTTGGAAATATATACTTTTTGTTATAATGAGCATTCCAATTAAAAGGTGTTATTGAGGTTTTTGCTGCCTGCTTATGACATGTTTTCTTTTTTTTTTTAACAGGTAAATCCAACCCGAGCACGCAGATTGAGGTGAGTAAAACACTGATGTTTTGATTTTGCCGAGGAACATTGTTCACTCTTGTCTGAATTATTTTTTATTTCTTGGTCGCTTCGAGCAGAATATTTACAGACAGGTCTTACCCCAGGTTAAAAGATGAAATTATATCAAAATGTTAACATAAGACAAAACAAAAATATAACTGTGTGCTAGAAAATAAATCAACTTCTTTGGTAATGTTTGAAAAACCGACATCGGATAAAAGCCACATTTTGTTTTACTTGTTCCGTGTGCGTGTCAAATGGTTGAACTGTATAATGCCTGGATCATGTTTGCTTCTTCCAGAGCAGCATTTTACTGGATGCTGTTTTAAATGCAATTTTACACAGAATTGGCACATACAGTAAGTACATCCAACATGATTCGTTCCCATGAGCTGAAATGGCCCACAGGCTACAGAGTTTGAAAAGAGTTTTTGTTACAAGAGATATGCCACGACCCCTTTTTGTGACTGTTTCCAATTAAATATGAAAATCAACTTAATGATCCACAGTTTCATTGCTTTAATAGATTATTTTTGTTGGTGTTTGGTTTTGAGTTTGGGATATTTGTACATACAGTGAGTGCCTCCTTTTGGTTGATCTTTTTGCCTGTGCTTTGCTTTGAATTGCATCTGACTCTCGAATATCGTATTTAGAGATTGAAAATGGTCATTTTAGGTTTCATGGATAACATTGCTTGTGCTGAGTTCATCCATCCATCAATTTTCAATAGCCGCATCCTCATAACGATCAAGGCTTGCTGGTGCCTATCCCAACTGACAGTAGGCGAGGGACATCCTGAACTATTTGTCAGCCAATCGCAGGGCACACAGAGATGAACAACCTTTCGCACACCCAATCACACTTAAGGACAATTTAGTATGCCCAATACACCTGCCATGCATGTTTTTGGAGTGTGGGAGGAAGCCGAAGTGCCTGGAGAAAACCCAAGCGGGCTCGGGGAGAACACGCAAAGTCCACACAGGAAGGCCAGAGCGAGGAAGATTTGACTCGGGTCCCTGAACTGTGAGGCGAACGTGCTAACCACTGTGTCACCGAGTTGCCCTGAGCTCATTTATTAGCATCTAAATATGCTGCCCTTAAGATAAACACTGAGGCAAGTGATCAGGTTGTTTATTTCAAGATAACACATTTTCATTTGTAAATGAGTTCATCTCGATGATAAAAGCTGAGTCCGTATCTCAATCATTCTGGTGTGATGCGATTCAAGGGTACTTTTATTTTAAAGTGAAACCATGAAATTTAATTCAAGTCGATTGGATTATGCTTGAATTCAATATGGTATGGTTCATTTGAAGGGACTATAATGCTGTCAGTTCTTGTTGTCATACGCGATACAAATGAATGAACTTGCCAGGACTGTAAATGTGCCTTGTGCTTCAGTGATTCGATTCAATGCATGAAACTATTTATTCTCACATGTGTCGTGGTTTGTGGGCGTGCTGGAGACTGTCCCTGCGGCTTCGGGCATTGGGCAGGGTACACCTTGAACTGGTTGCCAGTCAGTCACAGGTCGTACGAACGACATTCACGTTGATCTTATTTACTGTGTATTTCCATTACATACATAACAACGGCAAGGTGGAAACACAGCTCATTGTGTGCACATGACCTCGAAGAATATGAACTCTTGATTCAGTGAAGGTCAGAAGGTGTTCTTTGTTTTGCCTTGGAGGCAATTCCACAAATCTTTGTTGAATATTTTGGTACTTTGATACTTACATTTTTATCTTTGTTCAGTGGCCAGTCTTTTTTTTTTTTTTATTGAGACTTTTTGCAAAACTATTGTAGTAGCTGTTTTATAACTGCACCTTCTCTGGTCATGTGATCGAATGTAACAATTGTTAACTATGTTTTTTTTTTTATTCCATAAAATTACTAATGCCATTTATAATCTCTCTTGAAATCTCAGTTTTGGAATTGAGAAGCATTTCCTGTAATCTTCAGTGATCACAACTGACCTTCATACCTCCTTAATGGTTTCTTTGTTGAGGAAATGGTGTAATAGATTTTCACTAAAGTCTTTACGGAACTAACTATGGATCAACTGATTTCAGAGAGTACAGCTATTTGGCTTAATTATTTGTAACCTTGTGATGACAGATTTACAACCTGATCTGATGAGATACAAACTACAGAACAACATAATTCTAAACAAATTTTCATTAACTCATTGACAAATTCAGATTAATTGAAAGGTTGATTCATCTTTCTTCATCTGAGCATCTTTACAGTCAACACATTTTGTTGTCTCCTGAAATATGATTGAAAAATTAGTGGAGTCTTTTGAATTTCAAATTGCATATTGACCTTTTGATTGTTTGACCCTACAGGTTCCACTGTATATTCTGTTACACTGTTTTCATTTTATGTTTAAATAAAGTAAAAGAGCATTATTGGCCAAAGAAAAACAATGTAGTCATGCTATCATATGACAGTAAAAAAAAAGAAAAAAAAAGAAAAATCCTTTCACTCCGCCTGAGGGAACGTCTCGCCTTTCAGTCTCATGATGAAGAATTTTTCTAGAAATATTTTACACAAACAAGTTAGTAAAATATGTCTTGTCATCCATCTCGAAAAACAGTTTAACATTTGGTTGTGACAATTTTTGTTTCTGCCAGTGCAACAGATTAGCATGCAATGTAATCTATAATAGTTTATATTTTTGTTTACCAACCATCAATCAGTCAATATTCTGTCAAATTGGTTGGCTTGTCTTCTTTGGCTTCTTGGTTTTTATTGAATTACAAACACATTTGGGTTCAGATTCAAAGGTGAATATGAGACAAAAGTCCAGCAGTCCAACTTTTATTTCATGTTATTTAAATGTGTTAAACACCTCCGAACACAGCATCATTTGTTTTGATAAAACAATAATAAAAGAAAAGAGATAGACGACAAGTAACACTCATATTCACCCAATTACTGAGTTATAATTGAACCAATACTGCTTGCACAGAAGTCAAGAAACTGAGCTACTTAACAGCTGTAGATGATTATTTATGATAATACTGATCAAAAATGTATACAGTGTTTTTAGGGATAATAAAATGCTTTTTTTAAATTAAAGTAATATGTGCCCAATCAAACCACTTGGAAATGATGGTTACATTCAGCATTTATATGTTTCATCAAGATTTGTTTTAAATTTAAGCCACAATCAGTGATGCTGAAATGAACTGTCGAGATGAGGCTGTGGAGCCTTGCAGAACAGAAGCAGTAAAGCAAAAATAATTTGCTGTGTCACAAACAGCCCGTATTTCAGCCTTCAGTTTACTACCTCTTAGTGACAAACATGCTGTAATTTAAGTCAATCTGATGCTACCCTTGCATGTAGTAATGGCCACAGCAGCAGCAGCTGCAATTCTCTTTTGGTTGCACCGTTTCATCCTTTTTTCATCTCTTCATCACACCATCATTCTGCGTGGCGGCGTAAAAGCATGGGAAGCACTCACAGAGACGTTCATATTTACTGTATATGTATATTATACAGTATATATATAATATATATATATATTAGAAAATGGGAAGCAGGATTAAAAAAACACGGTACAAACAATATTGCTTTACAAAAAAAAAAAAAGAAAAAACTCTGACACATCTCCTACTGATTTTTACTATCCAAGTACTGTATATCTGTGGGCTTGAGGGTTGCCAGCCCATGGCAGGAGAATTTCTTGTTTTCTACAAAAATATGTCTGTTTCTTTTAATTATGATGTAGATAATAGTTACATTTTTGAGCATACCTACCAGCAAATTAGGAAAGCACATAATACATTGAGTACAAAGACAAATTACCTTTTGAAGGGTGGTTTTTCGGGGGGGGAAAGGGGTTTTATCTTTACCTTTATATACTTGATATATTCAATGTGTTGAACAAATCACGAGTGAATAAAAACGTGGCTTTCCACAAGCTAGGGCATTCCATTAATAATCTTCTGCAAACCCATTAAACAATCAATTGCTCAATATATTCACAATATACTCGGCGAGTGAATGATAAAACTATGATATAGCGGGTGAACAGTGAATATGGTTTGTAACTTCCATTCTTCCCTGCTTGGGCAGACTTTTTTTGATCACTTGTTTACAACAGTTCTTGCTCTTTTCTCAATGTTCAGGCAAGCAGATTAATTCCCCCTGTGATTTCTCACTTCTGTTCTTTGTTTGGACCTTGGGATTGTTGGCTTTATCAAGTGTGACTCCCAAGTTCCAGATTTATGTTTCTTTTCAGTACATGTAGTCAGTCCAAAAAAACAACAACCCAAAACAATCTCACTAAAGCAAATCAATGAAAAATCATGTAACGGCTGATGTTTTAGAGCAGTCATTTACATATATACAGTATGCAGATGTTTTTGCAAGTCTGTAATCCAACATAGAAGTGTTCTGTTAATCAATAAATACATGAAACAAAATGTCTCTTTTGCAAATCCTTTTTGGCTAAGTTTTTGGCTAAAATCCCAAATTTGCAAGTTCTCTTCAACTTTTAAAAATTTGGTGGGAAAAATAAACAATCATTTTCTTATTCCCAATCTGTCCCATTCATGTTATAGTTCACGCAACCATTGCCCAAGTTTTGGGCATATTTAACACATAACAATACAAGCTTGTCTGCAATCCATCAACAAAACAGAGAAGACGTGCCCTTTGTTTTCACAGGGTCCTCTAAACTGGAAGTTGCCGTCATGTTGAGGATTGGCACTGGCATGTCGGCATTTCTATTGCACTTAAAATACAGTAGGTTGAAGCATATGTTCATTTGGACATGAAAAAAAAAAAGAATCGAGGCAGACATATTCTTGCAACTTTGCAAATGCAAAGAGCAAAAATGCAAAGAAACACAAACTACTGACATCATCTCAATGTTTTAGGGGAGTTTTTCTCCCTTGCCGTTGTCATTGCATCACTGTGTGTGTCCGCAGGATAGGTCTGTGTAGAAACACCAGAAAAAACATGTTCCGGTGGTGCTCCTAGGCTAATATTTTCAGTCCACCTATTATGGAATCCATCCCAGTGACACACTCAGAAAATATTTAACCAATATAAAGTGATTACAAAAAACTGTTATGATTCTAAGTGTACAGTGTTCTGCACACACCTGCAGGTGATTGAGTCTCTGGGCATCATGATCTACAAGGCTCTGGACTATGGACTGAAAGAGAATGAAGAGAGGGAGCTCAGTCCTCCACTGGAGCAGCTCATTGACATGATGACCAACATAGCTGAGACCGAAAGGGACGTCTGCCCTGACGAAGGCTACGAGGCAACAGAGGAAGAAGATGAGGCAGATGATGACCCCGACAACATTGCTGGTGTTCACAGTTACAGAGGTATCCTCAAGGTACTGTACGTACATTTGGCTGCCATACCTATAATATTTAAGTTAAAACCTATTTGAAAGTGCCAATTTTTTCTTTCCTGTCTGTTTTCTAGCTGTGTACGGATCATCTACCCAGTCAGTCGGATGCCCCTAGTCACTACCAGGCAGTATGTCGGGCTTTGTACACAGAGACCAGGGAATTAAGGACTTTCTTGGACAAGATCAGGAGTGCCAAAGAGGTGAGGTCTCATTTTTAGATCCTCATCATGGTTATGGATGTGGAGAGGTCCCACCCTTTCACATGAGTCTTTACGGAGAAATGATGACTGACCTTTACTTTTGCTATGAAAGCCTGAGTGAGGCAGTAGATTTAGCGCAGTAGGCTTCCCGCACAATGCCTCACGGGTGTTTGGGACAACAGCAGCATTATGAAGCCGCTCATGCACGTGGTGAAGGCTTCATCACAACGGCCTCTATTTTCATAGACACCGTATGTGGAAATTCTGCAATATGTCGACACTGCTTGTTGCATCCAACTTGTGTCAGTCATGAAGCTAGTTGTTTTAACTATCCACAACCTCTCGGATTTATTTCATTTTCATTCATTTCAGGATGAATGCCTCGTTCTTTTTTATTCGCTGAATGCTGTGATACATTATATCTTTATAGCAGTTTATCCATTAGTTTGTTAGTAAGCTAGCTTATTGAAACTAAATTTTGCAAATCCTGATGTCTGTGTGAAATTCCTGATTAATCACATAAAGACACCTAGACGAAATGGTGTAGGTGTCATTCCGTCAGCTAACGCTGTCATCCATTGAGACCTCCTCAATGCCACAACTCCTTTCTGCGCAATATCATTTTATCCACCTTTTATATCATTTACACAATTGAGGGTCATAGGTGAGTTTGATCCTGCCTGTGTTGGGAGAAAAGCAGCCTGTACACTGGGCTGACCGACAGTGTTTCACAGAATACTTGCTGGACAACACAAATTGCGTAGATTAAATCAATAATATAACTGAATTACAAATTATATTTATTTCAATACCAAACGTTAATTAGATGCAAACGAGTATGATTATCAATGCAAAACATTTGCATATGCTAACATTTACTAAAAGGAAATATCTAGCACAAACGAAAATGCAAATGACCTAAACACATCCAAGGCAACACTATACAGTAGAACTCTTTTACAACATTTACTAAAAGGAAATACTGTATCTAGTACAAACGAAAATGCAAATGAGCTAAACACATACAAGGCAACACTATACAGGAGAACGCCTTTACAACAAAATCATATTTGCAGCCAGAAATTTTTCACAACAGGGGACTTTTCATTATAGCAAATCTACGTATGTCTCGGAAGTAAACATAAAAAACGTGTTGTGCAATCTACAATCTGACTGGTGTTAAAAACAAAGCCATCAAACATGCCAAATCTACAATAAGCATTCATTTTCATACTTACATCAATTTCTTGCATAATGTCTTTCACTTTGCTTCCTCCATCTTTCATCTTTATTACTTTTATTCTGTCTTCAAGTGTTAAACTTGGATTAAGCTTGACACATCTGCGACATCCACGTGGGTCCAGGTGTCAAAATGATGTTGTTTTGGCAACCACGCCCCTCTGTGCGGAGTTCACGCGTAACTGATTTTTTGCAATGGGTATCTTCTGGAATTTCTTTATGAATGGAAAACATGGCAGACAAACTATTTGTTGTACTGTTCGCTGGTACAAACACCTTTATGATTTGTCTGAAAAGGAATACCGTGATCTAAATACCATAAACAACTCCTGGCGAGCACCATGTTGCTGGAGAGATTAGGGGTCTGTTTAATCATGCCTGGAAGAATTTAGTTTGGACTAGGATTCTCTACCTCTGTTCCAGAGTAGTGTTGTTTGTATGCTGTAGACTACATTTACTGCCACCTATAGTATGGGAGAATATCGCCTGACTGTGGGGAAGCCGTAACGAGTATAAAGTGCTGCTAAACGCGTGGCGGCGCATCAAGTATAAACCAAGCTAAACTTTTGCTGCAGGCTTGTTTTTGCTGTTTTGAATTTCAGTGCAATGCAAATGCAGAAAAAAAAAAAAAAACATTTTGAAGTATGAGGAAGTAAGAAAGAAGGAAAGGCTTCAATGCATGGATTTTTTTTTCACACTGGGGGGTATTTTTGCACATGCAGGTTTCATTGTAGAGGAGTTTTACTGTATAACATGCTGAATATAAAAACTAACATTAGCGAGCATTTTATCTACAGTCACAAGTTGAACCAACAAACAACTAATTTGGGGCATATTAGCATAAATGACAACATTCCAACGAAGAAAACACAACTCACAGACACTCGTGGGCCAGAGCTCAGAAAGAGAGGGAACAATGCATGCACACCGACGAGAGCGCACAATTGGAGCCCTTCCTCCCCTCACCACAAAATGCACTATCAACAACAGCCAGAGGTGGTGCCAAAAAACAAAGACTTAGCCATACGAGGCACAAATCTGTAGCTGTTAAAACACAAACTAAATCAGTTCCAAAACACCCACTCACAGTATCCACATTAATTCACCGACCCCCTGCAGTCAGGCCACGGACCCCATTTTGAGAACCACTGATATATAGGATTTTATAATATCCATTCCATTTCACAAAAAAAAAAAAAAAAAAATGAACATAGAAGAAGGCTCAAACAGTAGCATGAAATAGGCATGCAAATTACAGTCACACAGATCTGTGGACGGCATTTCAGAGCGTCAGCTGATACTTGAAGGCATCTGCAGTAATGCCCATGGATAAATAAGTGGATGGGCTCATTATGGCTCATGCTTTATGAGTCATGCTATAATACAATAACACTGTATGGTCTTAGTTATTTGTTTAATGACGGTTTGTTGACTTGGTTTGGTAAAAGTCTCCTCCTTACACTGCATTATTGCACTGCAAATAATTTTTATTTACAAATAAGTTTCAACAGTCTATATTTTTATTCAATTTTAGCCAATTCAAAGCGACTGCAACCTATTAGCACAGAGGAGGAGGTTTCCTTTGTTGTTGTATATGTATGTATATACATATATATGTATATGTAGATTTTCTCACATGCATTATGGCTTCAAATTATTTTTCAGTGTAAATGTAACGTTCTCTTATGCATTTTGTTCACTAAATCAAAATCACCAATTAAAAAATGCTTAAAAAAGTTTAAACATTTACTGTATACATTTATTTGATTGTCAGTAAAATAAGTCTGAATAGTAAATACTAATTCCAAGAGTCTGAGGTAGCAGTGCATTGTTAAATGGTGACATGCTCTCTGGCTGTGGCCTGAACTGGGCCACAATGAAGACAAAGTAGTGACATGTCCTACATAGATGACACGATCTGACATGCTGACACTCAGACTAAACTGTCGACTCACGCTGACTTTTCAAACCAAGGTTCAGACAGGCATCGTTATGAATAGTTTGGATGATTTTAGCAGGATTTTATGGAATATATCCCAGTTTTAATGAATAAGAAGATGTATATTTGTTTTCATGAAATATTTTCATCTGCAATGTTGAGGTTCAATGTCAAGGTAAATTCAGATTACGCTACATACAACAGGCTACTTATCTAATGTCATATTTAAATGATGTCTTCAAAATGATGTACTCATTTGTATTTTTTTTTTTTTACCTGAGGATGAGACTGGAAACATGAATACTGAGCCACAATAATGTGGCTGAACACAGAATAATTACATCAATGCGTTTTCATTTTCCCCTCGCTCACCGTTAGGCTTTTGCTACGAACACATAACCTAATGTTTTACTACTGTTCATTCACCTCTTAACATCACATGAAATCTTTGCCTCTTGGGCATCAGTGGTTTGGAATAGATGCTTCCTGCTGGTAGGCGTGTACTGTGTGTGTTTGCGTGTGTGTGTGTGTGTCTTTGTGTTTGTGTTTGTGTGTGCTTGCGTGTGTGTGTGTGCATATGTCTCCACCTCAGGGTTCCGTCCTGCTATGTGCTTCTAAAACTGCCCTTTCAGTGTGCATAATGCATGTGAATGAATAGAGGGAATTTGGGTGGGTTACATAACTGTTCAAAGGGAAAGTGGGTTGGGGGGAGGCAGAGCGGATTCTTAGTAATGGTGGGAGGAAAAAATAGAAAAAGAAAACAGAATGAATGAACGTCACCATGGGATGGACAAAGCAATCAGAGCATTGATTTTTTTTGTAATTGTGTGTAGTTTAGTTGCAAATTAAAACATTGTTTATTTAAACAGCCGCATTTATCAAATGTTGTGTAAAGTAAACCACATCAGTCAAAAAGTTAATAATAAAATGCACTTTTCTTTTTTCAATCTCCCTCAAAGTGTTTTGTGTCACCAATGTTTGGTTTGGCTAACTTCCGTTCCCCTGTACATTACTTACAATCAAGAAATAGCTAAGTGGTATACAAGCCAAGGTTATATTATAGAGTTTAGCAGGCTAAGAATTTTGATTAAGTAATATTTCTTCAATATTTAAAAAAATCTTGATTACTGTAATCCTCAAAATTCATTAGCGTTATGAGGAAATATTTAAGGATTATTTGGTTAACAAAAGAACACAATATGTTGATGTTTGTTGTATGTATGATTATTTAGACTTTTTTTTTTTTAATCATTTACTAAAGTAACAGCTTTAGTAATCATTTACTAAACTAACAGCTTCGCACCTCTTGATATTTGCTCTGTATGCTTTGATGTGGATGACACTCAATGACATGGAATGACTTTCATTTTACAGCCGGGCAGTATTAGGAGTTATCCGCTTGGTGTTTCCAAACTTTTGACTGGTACTGTATTCTCCCTGGTTAATGTGCTAACTGAACCACATTAGCATATGCACACCAGGGTTCCAAGACGTGCAGCCAGGCCTTTCACATTATCAGATATTTTAAGCAAAGGGAGTCATGTTTTTATAATTAAGAAAGAGGCCAAGATAAATCATTAAAAAAAAAAAAAAAATTAAAAAAATCCACCATTGATACAACCTAAAATGTATACAACACCATTGAAAAATCTTCCCCTCGGAGTAAAATTAAAATCAGTTGAACAGAGTCACTTCAAATAATAGCAGCAGGTGTATGCCACTCATTTAAATGAAGTTTGATTGTGATTGGTTAATTTTGTATTCAGCCACAAACGTCTTATCTTGGTTGTTTGTTTTTGCTTCTTCACACTAAAAGATTCATTTTGTTGAAGTTGAATAGGTTATAACTTACTTTAATCATGAAAAAAGTGTTCGTAATTGATTTATCTCACAACTATCCCAAAAAGACGGCACTTCAATAGTGATCACATACCTTTAATACCCATGCTTTGCCAGAGCGACCTAATGTAACCCCTTACTTTTACGTGATTACACATGGATGCTGACATGATTGTGTCGTCATGTCATTTGAACCGGCATGTGCATAGCTTATTAGGTAATATATGCATCCATCTGTGCCTCTGCGTATAAGGGAGATCAGATGGCTCTATGTGAGTCTCCCTCCCCCTCATACTGTACCATTGCCTCATCTGATTGGCAGGTTTGTGACAACATACAGAGAGCCATCTTTATCCATGAACCTATACTAGCCTTTTACGACAAGCAGTATCTGTTACCTTTTTAAATGTCTCTTATAGGCATTTGCAGACATCCACCCATCATCTGAAGCAGCTTATCCTCCATTATCTGTAGAAGCTTATCTTGCGGTCATCGGGCAATATGGGGAACACACTGTATTGGTTGCCAGCCAATTGCAGGGGATACAGTGACAACCTTTCATGCTGCCAATCAAACCTATGGACAATTTAGAGTGTCCACTACACCTGCCATGCATGTTTTTGGAACGTGGGGGGAAGCCCGAGTGCCAGGAGAGAACCCACGCGAGCTCGGGGACAACATGCAAACTGTCCGGAGCCGGCTGGTTTGAACACGAGACTCTGTCTGGACTGTGAGACGGACACGCTAACCATTCTTCCACCAAGCCGCCCATTCGCAGACAAGCAGCTTATCAATTTTGAATGCTGGATGAACAAATATTAAAGAATAACAATGTTTTTTAACTTAAAAAAAATCAAACTGTCTCACAAAAATGTTATAACATTTGTTCAATCCTTTCAATGAAAACACTTTTTTTTGTTTGTTTTGCTGAAATCTGTCAGTTTTTAAGAGTCTGGCTATCAAATATGTCCCTTTTAAATTCTACATTCAATGATCTGTTGTGATTCGTTGCTCTCCTGACTTACTTGAAAGTTGTCAATTAGTTTGGGATTGCATGCAATTTATCTTTAATTTGGATACTGTAACAAAGTTCATTTTGAAATAATTTAACTCAGTTGTTTTTTTTTTTTTTTCAAACAGAATCTTCGCAAGATGGAAGAGTCAACAGAAGATCCCAGTAGAGACCTGAATGACTTACAAAATGCTGATTGGGTAACAAATAAACTATCACTGATCTCAACCTATTAACTAAACATGCTAAGGGTCAACTGTCATGATGAAAATCCAAAACCTGTCTTGATGAATGCACACCTTCATTTATCCAGCATTATCCACATCCTTTGAACGAATTATCTTGGATGTATTTTTGAGCCTGTATTCTGATGCCCTTTTCTTCTTGTCAGGCTCGTTTCTGGGTTCAGGTGATGAGAGACCTTCGAGATGGAGTCAAGCTGAAAAAGGTGCAAGAGCGGCAATACAACCCGCTGCCCACTGAGTACCAGCTCACTCCCTACGAAATGCTCATGGATGATATCAGGTCCAAACGCTACAAGTTACGCAAAGTCATGGTTAGTGTCTTATTTGGATGACATAAACCAGGGGTGTCAAATGTACGGCCCGTGGGTTTGTGCCAAATAGCTTGCTGATTGCTTCAGTGACAGAAAGTGGAACGTTTCACTAGCATTTACCTTAGCATCAAGTTTTGTTGTGCTACTGCTGGGCGCATTGGACATTTTCCTTCCACTGGATGTTTATGTCTCATTTCATTTATGTATTTATTTTTATTCTTAGTTCTTCCTATTATGCGTTCTACACCAAATACACAATTTATGGAAGAATAGAGAAAATATAATAAATTTCTATTTATTTCATGCAATTTAAAGAAAAACGCTACATTAGGATATATGTGGGACAAAAAAGTCAGTTACTTTATTTCTCGTTAGTTTCTTTTTTTTCAACAATATATTTACGCTTGAACACAGGGAAGTAGGACTAGGCCGATGTACATAGCAAAAATCTACATATAATTGACGTCAATTGTTTTTAAGTTATATACCTTTCATATATCATACAAGTTTTAGATGAATCAGAGAATATATATATATATATGACTGATTCACTATGTTATTAAGAGGTTGCCTGCCCCATAATCACACCAATAAGTAAGTAAACAATAAATTTGTAATTAATGAATATTTATTTTGTGATATAATTCCACTTCAGTGCTCATGTGTGCATTAAGACCAATTCAAAAGAAAGTTTTTCCCAAATAAAATGCAGTGTTTGTTTCTGCCAGGAGAGGTCCCTAGCTGTTACAGAAGCTTCCCAAAATGAAGCCATTTTCCAAGCAATTGGCTCCAAATGTCCACAAATGGCCCAAAAAAGCTTCATTTAAGCACCATTAAAAATGCACATACACTGTCCTTAAGGTTGAAGCCTAAGTGAAGTTCATTTTGCCCACTGCGCCGTTCTCTGCTTGACTAATGGAGGCGTGGATGACTCGCAAATCGACTTACTTGACTTGGCGTGTCCTTTTAATTTGCAGATTCAACTCAAATCCAAACGATCAAATCCACAAATCCAAATGAGGGATTCCGTGCAAAGACGTGAAGTCGTATCTCGCCAAGTCATAGTCGTGCAAACGAGAGTTGTATTCAAAATACATACTTTGCACTGGCAAGATTTTAATAGGTAAACTAAACTCAATTTATAGTCATACTAAAACAATTAAAACTCAACACAATTTAGGGTAGTACTCATATGATTTGTTTTGATGACGATTTTCCTCCTTCGCCCCTGAGCTGAAATGACTTTGGCACCCCTGACATATGCATATAATGTGTAGCGGTCTGTTTAATGCTTTTATTATGATTTTCTCAAGAGCAACTTGTACGGATGTTATGGCAAAAAAATGTAAAATATTTGCCAGACTTGTAAATTGTTACAATTTGAATTTGAACCTTGTTGACAAGCCTCCAGTGTGCATTTGCCACCAAAAAATGGGGGTTGCAGCACCCCGATTGTTTTTTATTTTTTAATTAATTCACAGTGTGTGGGGAGGGGCGAGTTGCCCAAAACTGTTGGATGTTGGACACGTTTTGTCACAGTTGTGAAGCATTTTTTTTCAATTCTTTCATTGTTGATTCGTATGTATAGTTGATGGTTGTTTATAGCCAATTACTAGCTCAAACAACAATACATATGGCCTGGTTTCAAACCCTTTACAACTGCTTCTGTTGTATTTTCATATTTATGAATCCATTTGTTTTTCCTCGGTGTTATTGACTTTGGCAGCTTGTTAAGATTACTGTCATGAATTTGGCATTGTAACAGGTAGATGGACTTACATTTAGGACCCTACTTTTGTAGACAGGAAAAAGGATGCATCTTCATTTTCATCCCGGGCCATACAAGTCTTTGGGAATATAGAAGATCACGCTACGCGGCGCTGGGTATTTGGCGAACCGAGGATAATTTGGGAACGAAAAGTGGAGTAGAATTTAACTCAGCGAAAAGCAGGTTGAAGTTGTTGCCTAGGCAGTATACGTAATGTGTATGGCGGAGAAATTCTGAGCGTTGAGTGGTGAATGGTGAATATCATCAGTCAAAAACATCACAAGAGCATGCATCCATTTGTTTGAAACATTGTAGAAATCAATTCATTGAATGAATCATTATTATCATCTCAAATATATTTTAAAATCCCACCCCCTGCTGTGGCACAATTGTGGGTGGGTGGACGAAATGGGCTAGCGGGCTTGTCACAAATGAATGTTTGGGGATAGAAGATTGTCTCCAAGTGCCCCCACCACAGCGGCCAACTTTACTTTATCCGCCAGCGGAGATCTTCTTTCACCTCATTTTCAATGTACTTTGCACATGGACTCTAGTGAGTCCTTCTGCCATGCAAACCTTACGCCTTTACCATGGCCCTGTTCTCTCTCCCAAAAGTGCAAAACACCCCTTTCTGTCTTCGACCATCTTCGAAAATGCCCGAAGAAAGAAAAACGTACACATTTATGCGCACAGTTTGACTGCACATTGTACTAGATATGCGCAGAGCACAGAAATTGAGCTCTATGACTGGGCTCACTTTACTGTTCTTGGTGATGTAATTTTAGACAACTGAGGTTATCTTTCCTGGCTACTGACTACACATGAACTGAGGTGAAATGAGCAGCACCCGAATTTCACTCTTTTTTCTTGATGGATCAGTATTCATCTTTGTGTGTGTGTTTTTTTTCCAGGTGAATGGAGACATCCCTCCCAGGCTTAAGAAAAGTGCTCATGAAGTCATATTGGAGTTCATTCGATCCAGACCACCCCTTAACCCGGTGAGTGTTATATCATATTGTATCCCAGCGCAACTTGTGACATCATTAGTGAGATGTGGAACATTTAGCATGTTAGATGAGCTCATCTAATGATGTTTTTCAAATTTAGGTAGCCAAGGCACCCGTTCAAAAACAAAACAAAACAAAAAAAAAACAACTGTTGACACACCACCATGGTGTGACAACACATAACAAAAATGACACCAAAAGTATGTATAATGAGATAATTATGATCTCAATATATTCACTGAGTCTGAAATGTACTTTGTAATTTACCACAAAGCTGCTTATTGTAATTCTGCCATCTAATGAAAGAAGCAATGAATTGTTTTGCTTGTCACTATACGTCACTGGCATGGCGAGATGAACACATTTCAAAGATGAATGAGTTTCTAATCTATAACTATTAATTTACAGAACAATAAAGTGAAAGGGCTTATTTCCCACAGCAACCCTGATGACCTCTCATGACATGTCTCACTAGTGTACCATGGCACTCAATATTATTAGTTCTTGAGAAAATTCAGACCCTGAATTGAAAGTGCTCTGATTTCTAGTTCAACTATAGAACCATGAAACAAAGCCAACTTGATTTGAAGAGCATTGAATTGACAGCATCACTTCTTAATAGCGGATTTTCCACCTCTGAATATTTTTGTTAGTAAATTGTAAAAATTGCCATTAATTGCCCAAATTTTCAGTGTTCAGCCAAAAGACATTTAAAACAAAGCAGCGTCTCTGAAAAAAGATATTTGATGACACAAAAACTGCTGACAGTAAGTGTCTGGTTCTAATCCACTCTTGAGTCCTGATCCCATTGTCGTGACTCATCACATCACATCTCTAACCAACATCAAGACACCGCCATTAAAGAAATCAAATTTAATCACTGATTAGGGTTGTTAAAAAACTGCTAATCGATAACGCTTAAATTGTATGAAATCGCACAAGTCTCCGGCATTAGCGCTAGCTAACCGCTAACTATGTGCGTGGTGCCTTTAAACTAAGTGGGACATTTGATATTCACGGAAGACCACTTTGTAAATGCATCAAACGTTAACTGCAATTGTCTAAATATTTTGGGCTTCTTATCAATATATAAAAGCTGACATAAATCAAGAAAAATGTGTGGAACATATGGAAATTACGCTAATATGTCAATTAATTACAATAAATAAATGGTCCAAATAGTTACTGATATTTACAATACCAGTGGTAATCAAATAACTAGACTTCTGTCTAATGATTGGTATGCCATTAAAAAACAGTGAATCGGCCTGTTTTTGTTATATGTATATAATTATGATAAAATTTACCACAAAAAAATGTAGTCCCTTATAAACGGGTGTTAAAACATTCAGAGCCATAGTCTGCAGTTTTAATTCATTTTTTATCAAACCTTTGCAGACCTGTGCATAAAGCTGCATGTGATGAGGCAACGTGCGCAAAAAAGTCTCTCTCTTCTTTCGGTGTTTCAAGCCGTTCTCATTTTTTAATGTTTTGACCAAATATTTTCATTTCGATGCATCCCTACTACTTACTGTAGAAAAGTCACTGTGTGAGCAAATCTACAGGAAAAGCTACGCTCATCACTTCTCTGGTGATTTAAAGTAGGAGGAGTAGCTGCTGCAGCTGAGGAATAGCAAAATAGTGACAGAGGAAATAAAGATGTCTAGAGAAACAGACTTCATGGCTATAGAAACTGTTGTCTGTGTTTGTTTGGTACTAAAAATGCTTTTCCATGATGATCCCTGTTTATTTACACACAAGTTTACATACCACGTCAGAATATTGAAATATTGCAAAGTACATGAAACTACGGACAGAATTGTTTAACGAAACATTTACATCGTACATACAATGTGGTCACGTACACGATCCTGTAGTTCTTAAATAGTGTTTTTCATACTGTATGACTGAACACGTTTTTCTGTCAATCATCACATTGTTTGCAAGGTTTCTGCACGTAAACTGAAGCCACCAACTCAGCCTCCTCCCACCCTGCATGAAAGGATCCTCGAAGAAATTAAATCTGAGAGGAAACTTCGACCCGTGACTCCAGATATGGTCCGCAGGGGACGGATGGGTAAGAGCCTCATCACCTCGTGTCGCAATGTAGTATATCATGAGCTCGTTTCTTTTATACATCAGCACGAAATATTGATATTACTGGATTTTTAACAAATATTCAGTTTTGACCAAAAGACTATCCATAGGATACTATACAATTTAATTTTGGGAGGTACATACATAGAAATTGTGATACAGTACGATGTAGTGTAAATCCACTATAGTGTATTGTTTAATACTATTTTTTAATGTTTGCAAAATATCACAATAATTTAAGATAGCAAGCTACTGTGCACATCCCACTCCTAAGAGACGCCTGGAACATTAAATCATCAATTCTTATTATTGTCTTGGATATTGATCACCACTTACTGTATTTGGTTAGCACATCCAGTACATAACTTGACCATAATGTACTTTGACATACTTACAAGTAACACATATTCAGAGTACATATTTAAAGAGTTAGGCCTCAAATGTGACAATACATTTCTTACACACAATGAAATAACAATGTGCCTCAAATAACCTCTTAATCAAAATGACGGGCCATGTCATGCATTTCTCTTTGCAGTAATTCGACCACTTAGCATGTCTTTCAGTTTTGACGCGACAGGTAACGTTCCTTCTGCTGTTTACCTGGCTTTCATTTATTTGATGGTCTCTTCTCCTCTTCTCACTCGCTATGGCTGCTCATCATCATCATCATCATCAGGCAGACAGTTTCTGAACACTGCATTCATATTTCATGCTTTAGTAGTTTATGAAGACTGGCTGATGTGTGTGTGGTTGTACAATGTGCTGATGTGGGACACTGCTCAGCGACAGAGAATATGGATGGCTAATATGAAAAATGCAATAGAACAATTACATTCACGTTTATTAATTCAAATGTCAAAGGCAAAAATTTTGTGAGCACTGATTTTGTAGCCACGATAATGCTCTAATGAATTGTTTTGTTTGAAGGGATTGTTTTTTTTTCTCATCCATCTATTAGCGTTGATACTGTAACTGTAGTGTATTGTACTGTATTCTTTCAGGCCATTTTAATTGAAAACTCAAATGTTGAAGGAAGCCTGTTCTGTAAAGCTGTTTAACAAAAGAAGTTTATAAACATCATCATAACTGTTCAGGCAATGTTTATATGACATTTTAAGATGCATACAGCTGCAAAAGTTAACAACTGTAAAATGTAAACTCTTTGATGACAAACAACTTACATGAGCTGCTAAAGGTAGTGATCAACTCCACAAACACTGTCTCACTATTTATAGTTACCATGAAAGCCAGTGGTTAATTACAGTACCACAATTTTTAATACAGTACATTGTTTTGGCCTGTTGTTACATATGAGGACATTAGGACAAGATATTTTCTTCCTAGCTATAAAGTTTCTCCTTTCCGACTGTATTGACCGATTGCATAACATCTGCTGCCAACTTGGCATTTTTAGGAGTCGTTATCGGTGTACTTTGTGCAAACGGTCCTTCGTGTTTGCTGGTGACTTTGTAGAATTTAATCCATGTGCCGATGTAGTGATGCGGAAGCCGTTTGGTCACATGATAGTTTCTTTCTCCTATGGACTACCTGTATAAATATTTACCTAAAACAGTCAGTGAAACAAATATTATGGACGTGTGTCACTGAGTCATCAAATCAGTTTAATGCTAAGACCCACATTCCTCTCACTGAAGCTTGTGTCTTTCATCTCATCCAAACATAAGCTTAAATCATGTTGAATCATTTATGCTGTGGAATGATCGTTAATTCTGTATTTGTGCTATTCCAGTTGCACTTGCCTATTTTGCTACATAATGATATATAATTGGCAATAACTAAAACAATGTTTTTGGTGTACAGTATTTACATGGATCGATCAAGGCATCAGAAACGTTGCAATTTTCCTGCCCCTGGGCTTTATGGCAAGGCAGGAACGCACATTTTAGTTGTATGATTATAATCAACTAGAGGACATTAGAATAAACATGGGTATTCATCAATGGGATCAAAGCAGGAATTTAAGGTTTTGAGAAAATGAGAAAGTAATGTTCATAAAGTATATGAAATTGGTTGTTTCCTTTGTCACGCTGACACCATTTCATGGTTGAATAGCTGCAAAAGAAAAATGACACTGAAACCATAAGTGTGTACAAAGACAACACCAGAGTATGTTACTACTTTAAAACCACAAACTTTATTAGTCCATTTCAACTACTTCTGTTCAGAGTCATAAGTAAGCCTACCTGAGATGACTTTGGACAAGATGCAGAGTGCAACCCGGACTGGTTGTCATTCAATCCGGGCGCTGCTAAAACCACTAATTTATATAGAATGAAAAGCAGGTGTTTACCTTCTAACCACATTATTTTCTAGACTAAAAAGGTCACTGTGCTATAAGTCGAAGATATGAGTTCAAATGGAGGACTTGGGCAGTTGTGGAGAGCCCCATGGGTTCTAATAAGGTAGAAACTATGAAGGAGATGCCCTGTCTGACAATGTACCGCTACAGAGTAGATTTATGCATTAAAATAGATGCTCCATGCCATTTTTGAATTGAATTGCTTGATTGAAAACGTAAAAGATATATTTAGCTTTCCTAATGAAGGAGGTATTCCCTTCTAGGTTTTGGCAAAACTCGCAGTATGCCACAGGATTTGTTCCGTACAGGACTAGGTAAAGTATCAGCCATCTTGTATGAAGACTTTTTTGTCAAACCCTAACCCAATGGCCTTGTTTGTCTGCCTGCCTGGATGTAAACTAATATGATCAAATACTGTGTTTGGACTGCCCAAATAAACAGTTAAATGAACAATGATGTGTCAATATTCAATTCGTTTCAAAACTGCAGTACAAAAACACTCCTTTCAGATGATGCCTTAAGGGTGCTGTTTCCCCTCAACCAGGAGAAATCACAACGGGACCGGTATAGGAGTGGGAGTCATTCTGAACAGGAACAGGAACAGGACGGGATGGCAGTTGTTTTCAGTGGGACAGGATTGTTGTTGTTTTTTTAACTGCGGTCTGGGGCGGGATGTTTTGTTTTCATTCATGTACTCTACTGTGTATCTCGCCTTCAAGTTATACAAATGATATACACTGTTATGCAGTGCCAAATTTGTATTTATTCATCAATGACCAGACTTTTGGAATTGATCTATTCTCAAATATTTAGCGGCAAACATCTGGAGCCTGAATGTTTTATAAAAGATGCCTCCATGCTCTATGTGTAACACCAGCTTCCTCCAATCCCTGGCCCTCCGACCTACCTAATTCGCCCATCCCATCCCTCTCTAACCTTCAAAGGCTCTCTAAATATTGTCCTCCATTGACAGGATTCCTGCATCGTTTGTCACTATCATTATTCAAATTTTAATGAAATGATTACTAAAAGACAATAAGAATAATAAAAAAATGAAAATAGATGCAAGAAATCCTAAGGGGAAATGTTTTGAGATCCAGTGCCATTTGTGTGGTCATCTTAATAACAGTTGTTTGTGTTTGATTCTTTGCAGATGAATTTAGTCCGTACATGGGCCGGAGGACATCCAGCACTTTGTCTTTGACTATTGAACCAGCATCTCCCAAAGCAGAACCCTCCGGATCTCAGTCTGTACCTCAGAGGAAGAAACTTCTGAAGGCTCCCAGCCTTGCTGAACTCGACACCTCTGACTCTGATGTCAGTGGGGGATTACAATTTTCTTTGTGTAATTTAATTCCAAAATGCATCTGATGTCTGTGATTCTGTGTATTCCATACATTCATTCAGGATGACTTTTTTGGACACATATCAGCAAGCACTTCAAGTGTTGGAACATCTCTAATGGATGACACATCTCCAGAGTCAGCACTGGGAAAAAAGAGTAAGTTCTGAATTATTATTAACGATTAGGTTTTTATTTCACCAAACGTAAAGTGTCCAATAAACCACATTTTCATATAAATCACTTGAGCTGTGTTTTTACTCCGAACCCCAGCTCCACCACAATTCCTTCCCATTTCATCTACGCCACAGCCTGAGAGGCGCCAGGCCCCCCAGAGAAGACACTCCATCGAGAAGGAAAAGCCGACCAATGTCCGACTGTTTCAACCACCCTCTAAACAAAATTCCAAGTCTTTGGTGAGTCTACCATTTTCAAGATTTGAAAGCTGAGGAACCTCAGATTGAACACAATATGTTCCAGGATACTGCTCAACCTTGATTTGAATGTATGTGCATTTTCCAGTTCGAACTAAAGATAGTAGAAATAACTCATGACAGAGCAAAACTTCTGCACTGTTGAACAGACTTTTGTCGCTTATCTCCCTTATATGTGGATATGCTTTGATTTGCTGTGCTCTGCTTCTGCTTGTTGTTGTCGTTGCACTTTTCCGTTCTGCATTAAGTTGCATCATTGGGAAATATTTCTCTCATTGTACCGCATTCTCCGCACAATAAGGCGCACTTAAATGCCTTCAAGTTTCTCAAAAGCTTATCCGAACTGCCCTATACATCGATCATATTATACGTCGATCATACAATTTTTGGGACACGAAAAAATAAAATAATTTAATCACCATGTGAATGCTTTAATTTTTACCTCTGCATTTCACTTATGAGGGTATTTTTTACAATTACATTTTCATAACATCCTATTTGAAATGTTGATATGCTATAGATGCTCCAATTTTGAAGTAATCAAATGGAGACAAAGCGTAAAAACACAGGTTTGTGTAAAAGAAAGCGTGATTTTATAAATTAAATCCAGAAACTGTTTTTAAATCAACAAAACAATATACAGTTTTTCAGTCACAATTTGATTAAATATTTAAAGTTTAATATTTAAGTGAATCATAATTACCGGTATATTATTTTAAACTCTTGATTAGTCATGGCATTGATCTAAACAAGATCAAGATGTAATCAAGAGTTGTTGTTTTTTTAATATTAATTCCGTGAAATTTGACAATAGGGTACTGGCACAGCTACATTCAATTTCCTTAAAAAAAAAAAAAAAAAAAAAATCAGGACTACCCATGAATACTCTTTCTGGACTACTGTATATTCGGCTTCTTTGTAAAGTAACCATCTTGACCAAATGTCAATTCTACACAGTTTGATGAATAAAATGATGCTGTTAATTTACTTAGTTGTTTTGATTGACCAGGGTTGCTGAAAGCTGTGGCACCAACCAAGAAATGTGTTTTAGTGTTGAGATTTGTGTTGCTTGATACCACATAATACTGCCAGGTAGACTGACTACTGTGCTTGTGTGTACGTTTGTGTGTGCAGGAGGAGTTTTGCTTCCCCGTTGAGTGTCTGTCTCTGACAGTGGAGGAGGTGATGCACATCAGGCAGGTGTTGGTCAAAGCAGAATTGGAGAAATTTCAGCAGTATAAGGAAGTCTACACCGCAATGAAGAAGGGAAAGGTAAGAGTTGATGTTATTTTCCTCTCGGCGGAATATCCATTACAATTACTATTAACTAACACCATATGAAGAGGGGTTACAGGAGTTTTCATCGTGTAGTATTAACAGTATATCATTAGAGAAGCAGACTCAAAGTGACTGAATGAATGTTTATTGCTCTTTGTTAAAAACGGTTTTGTATTTCAGATGTTTTTGTGTTTTTTCTGCAGCTATGCTTCTGTTGCCGGACCAAAAGATTTTCCTTTTTCACCTGGTCCTACATCTGCCAGTTTTGCAAAAAGTAAAACACAGCAGACATAATACAAGAGGCGTACGAAAGGTTTTAAGCATCAGAGCAAAACCAAACCAAAAGAGATAAAAGACTTTTTCAACATAGTCCCCGTCAAGGGACTATCCCAGTGTAGAAAAACTCGTTAAGGCCATGTGCCTCAACACTTCTTCTGCTTAAAACTTTTCATAGTACCCGCATAATTTCACATATCAAAATCAAAGAAACAACGTCTTACTTCATTCATGACTTTGTTTTGTCTTTACAGGCCTGTGTGTTCACAGTGTTGCAAAAAGGTGAAGTGTTAAAATATTCTTTTTTTCCTCACATTAAGGATTATTTTTAAGCACGTAAAGTTGAATTGAAATTTAAAATAAGAGAATTAAACTTCAAATATACTAGTGTCTGTTTTCATTTTCCTGTTTGCAATAGAAACGTAAGCTCCAGGAGTTGTGTTTTGGAATATTATCATATGATCCTGTTTAGCCTATCATATTCATATATAACTTTTTATTTATTTATTTAACTTATTATAATTTCATATGTTCTTTTTTTTGACAGATGAGATTGCCATCCAAACCTTATTCCAGTCTTCCCATCTATTCCATTGGCTCTACCAACACTCTACCCAGGGAAAGAATAAGTGGCATGGCTTCTGTAGGACAAGGACTCACTGTGGCTGCTGGCTCACTGACTTCAGCTGTGGATGGAGCATCGGCAGCTACCACATCCAAATCGGAAGCCAAAGTATCTGGAAAGGCTTCTGGGGCTGTCAAATCTGCCAAGTCCTCCAGCGGCCATAGACGGCCGAGCATCCACAAGACAATGTCCAAGTAAGACACATATAAGTGACGCTAATTGTTTTAAGTTATATACCATGAGTTTGTCTGCCAGGCCCACTTGAGGCCCCTGAGCGAAAATGACTTTGACACCCCGGATAGAGTATACAGCATAGATGTCCAAGTCCAGTCCTCGAGGGCCAGTATCCTGCACGTTTTCTATGCTTCCCTCCAAACACACCTGGTTCAAGTGATTAGGATTAGGAGTGATTGTTGATGGACTAATCATTTGAATCAAGTGTTCTGGGGAGAGGAACCTGGAAAAGGACTCCGGCCCTCGAGGACCGAAGCTTGACACCTGTGGCACACAATATAACACAGTCAGTTTTTCCGTTGTCTTCAGGCTAACCAAGCACGGTTCCTTAAAGTCTCACGAAGAACTCGAGCTGCCATCGGAACTGACCGAAGACTGGGCCACCATGGAGGTGTGCGTCGACTGCAAAAAGTTCATCACTGACATCATCGCCTCCAGCAAGCACAGCCTGTCACTGGCAACTAAAAGAGCTCGCTTAAAACGCAAGACGCAATCCTTGTACACGTCCTCGCCCAAAGGAAGGGAGGAGTACCGGCCCTCTGAGCGAACCATCAGCGAGATTTAGACTGTCTCCATCTTTCTCTGCGGCTGCTTCCAGCAACAGGAATAAATAATAAAAGCGTTCTGGATGGGGATTTTCGTGCCATGTCTTCACTATTGTGTGCATCTCCTCCAGATAGCTGTAGCAGCAGATAGCATATTATGGTTGACCCTTTAATTTCCGCTCTGTGAGGGAAAAGGACAACGATCCCACTGATGTTTGTCAAAGTGGAAAACTGTCCTCCTCTTTGATGGCTCAACATGGTGGTCTGCCCCAGCTCACATTTGAATAAGCACAAGTAGAAAAGAGCTGTGGGAAACACAGAGCTTGCATTACAGCCATGGGGTGAAGAGAGACTGATTCTAACATAATGATATATTGTTTTTTTTTTTTAATGAGTTTGAATTTACTTTTGTACTAATTGGTCTGTACAGTCAACTTAACCCTTTGGATGGAGGCCTTCTCTGCCTACTATCACAAGAGGAATACTGTAATGGCTCTTTTGGGTGTTCAGAGTTGCTAGCTACATCCATTCATTTATAACCTAAAGTATTTCTGTGCAATTGTGGTGCCATAAAGTGACATACCCTGTAATTTATTATGTTCTCTGTTTGCCCTTCATCATTTATTGTTGCTCTAACGTTTTACATTCAAACGCTCACTTATTACTCTGTCACTTCATTTTATGAATATTCTTGATTTTAATCAAATAACATAATTGACAACAAATCATATGAATCGTGTGGTCTGAATAAACAACATCCATAAGTGACTTTTAGTTGAACTTAGTTCATCCGTTGTGAATTTAAGTAGTGTGAAAAGCACAAATCAAACAATGTTGTAGCTGCAACACAAGCAAGTAATTATGCTTTGTAAATTTCAAAAATGAGCACTGCTGTGCTCATCCAGACACACAATGAGTTCTATTGATTTAACTTTCCAAACTTGCCTTTGTTTCAAATAGCTGCTTTCTCTCCATTTTTATATATGACAATAATCTTGTGTTAGCTTGCAGTTCTTACTGGACGCTAGCAATACAAATCTACATTATGTTTACTTTTTTTGAACTTGTTATTTAGATAAAATGCTCGATATTTCTATTTTGTACAGATGCTAAATAGTGGTGACAATAGGCTATACGGTAAATGAACAAGTACATTGAGTCTTGATGTAATGCCTTCAATAATGATCCTTTTGCCATCCAGAAACTGAATGACTGAAAAAAAAATGAAAGTGGTTCTATTTTTGGATTTCTTGCCTTAAATGATGTCTTATATGATCATGCTAATATATTGACAGTTACGGTGTAAGTTTTTTGTCAGATGATTTGCTGACCAAGTCCACAAGAGAAACATCACAGTGTGACTGCAATCATGCATGAATGGTGTCGCTTGTACCTTTGGTGTATTACCATCAAGCTCGAACTCCCTCACCAGTGCTGCAAGTGATCCAAAATAAATGAATGCAATACTGACACGTTGTGTTCTTTTTTCAAAATAACATTTCCAAATATCTTTGTGAGCCGCCGCCTCTTGGCAATAATTAGTATCTGTGATTCAAGAAGATTAGGCAAAGGTTTTAGTAGCTTAATAATATTGAGTGTGTTTTTGTGTGTGCGTGCGTGGCTCCGTTTTTGACACAATAAATAGCACTGTGCGGCCTTCCTCCCTTCTATAAGATTGATTTATGTCATTCTTTGATACGTTTGAATTTCTGTTTTGATTGGGCAGTTGCCTCATGTGACAGCTACGTTACCCTAGCAACATCTAAACAAACACCTTGCGCTTCAGCGTCTGACTGTTGAGAGCAGTTTGGGACATTCATTTATCATGTTATGGAGGTATTTGTTCAGTTTCCCCTACTTTTCTGTGTTGTTGTGTCAGTTCACTCTGCATGTTATTTTTTTTGAGCCATTAATAATCACAATGTCGAGTTGCACTGCCATGACGCCTTTTTTCCTTTACCGTGCTGACTTGGGGTGTATGAAAATGTGTGTGTGTGTGTGTGTGTGTGTGTGTGTGCATGCACGCGTTTGTTGTTTAATTTCATTTTAATTGCATATTGACAGATGTAAACTGCTTTTGAAAGTAATTTTATTTCTGCACATTTCAGTTGCATTGATCTGTAAATGTTTTATTTCATTTTCCTTCATCTTCCCCCATGTGGTTCCTTACTTCACAGCCGGTTGGGTGCGTTTGGTCCATTTTGCGCTCGTTTGTTGTAACTGCACTATTGAACGCAGTGCCCCCAGCTGGCCCCAGTGTCTCGAGTTTGAAGTGTTGAACATTGACCGCCATCTGTCAGTGGGCCTTGTTTCTACATAACGAATACATTTTCTCTAGGTGTATCTGTCCTATGCCCAAAGTCTCAGGCTTGCAGCCGTACTGGAGGAGTGTTCCGACCAGTTGGGCATTCTAGAACACGCCCTGACCATGAAAATTCACAAGGAATGCAGCACTGAAAAATCACAGGTGATTCTATTGGACGGTCCACAGTCATCAGCTGTTAAAAGTAATGCGAGCATCCCTAACAATGCGCTGATGGTGTCGTTGATTCTGTGTTTTCTTGCTGTGTGTACCTTTAGGCCAGAGTGAAAAAGGTGAAGCGAGATTGGTGAGTATATTCAATAAACTGAGTAAGATTTGACTGGGAGTCACTTTGTGAACCCTGTTTGTTCTGTCTGTCCAGTCACTATATCTCACTGCAGGTGTCCAAGTTAAAGGCTGAGCTAGAGGCAAAACAGAGCTTTGCTTGTCTGCTGCAGGTAGTGGATGGACAGGACAAGGAGAAGAATGCTGAGAGCAGCAAAAGGTTCATTAAAATTACATCAAATGAAAATCAGTCCGTCCATTCATTCATTCATTCATTCATTCGCTCATTCATTCATTATGTTGCTGGAGCTTTTTACTAGCTGTCTTTGGCCAGTAGGTGGGGTACATCCAATTGTTGTGCCATGCATGTTTTTGGCCCATGGGAGGAAACCTTAGTACCCGAAAAAAACCCCACACAGGCACTGGCAGAACGTGGAAACTCCACATGGAAAGCCAGAAGCAAACCCACAGCCATCCTAGAATTATGTCATAGGGGAATATAGATATCTTTTTTTTCTCTCTTTGGGCAGCATATTTGTGTGAGATTAGGTAAAATGATATATGTTGTGTGTCTTGCTACTCTCAGAGAGGCAAAGAGGGAGATGGAGAGGAGAAAACGCAGACTTCCAAAGGAACAGGAGACGCTCCAACAGAAAGTTGATGAACTGAAGGTGACAAAGCAAATCTAAACAAGCAAAGGTTCAAGCTTTTCAACATTCTCTCCCATTAGGAACAGGAAACATTGCACGAGGATCTCAAGGAACGGCTGCATCGACTTATTAAATCGAATGCTGCAAGAAAGGCTCTTGAGGATAGAAACACTGAGCAGATGCTTCAGAAAACCCAAAATGAGATGAGGGAAGCTGAGAAACGACTCGAAGACAAAGTTGAGGTGAGTGCAGCAGCCCAATTTTATTCCAAGAAGAGACAGGGGACTCTTTGAGCGCGTGAAATACGTCACAAGCTGCTGTGCGTAGAGTCCATTCCCTATTGGGTGTCAGGAAGATACTCCTGCCTGGATAGATCATAACAGGGACACATTTTTCATGTCTACTCAATAGTACTCAACATCAACTATATTTGCGCCGCATACATTAATTCTGTGAAAAACATACTGATATACAATGTTCCCTCGCAACTTTGTGCTTCATCTTTCTCAGTAATGTGCGCTTTAATTATATTGTGGAGGCGCCGTTAAGCATGCCAAACAGACGAGTTAACTGTAAATGCACATGCCACAGGCACTCCTTGGACGTTGAACTAGAGTGAAGCCTGTAGCTGACCAAACATGAGAATAGGAAAATTCCAATTTATTGCAACAGCTTTGTCACATCTTCCCGATATTCTGTTTCATGCTCACCGTACTCCTTACTTGCGTATGCGCTTGAGATACAACAATAAAAAAGATTGGTCAGACAGTCAATCAGTACATGGGCACTTACAAGACACATGATTGATTCCTGGCGTGACTACCGACCAATGAGGGCAGGAGTGGACTTACACTCCGAGTTGTTTGGCCAATGAGGTGGCATGTAAACCATAAATGTCTTGTCTACTTATGTTCTGGCTCAGATAAATGTGAATTTGCCAATGGCACTCTCAAACGTTGCTTTTCTATATGTCTTTTGTTTTTACGAGATTGCTACATTTTTTGTGTATAATTTTGAAAATGACTACTGTGAGGATTGAAATTCCCCTATGAGACAAGTTAAGTATCAATCCATCTTGTAGTCACAAAAATTGTGACCGCATTGTGAATACTACCACTACAACTACTACTACTACTACTACTACTCCTAATAATAATAATAATAATAATACTGCAATTGGCTGTCAACCAGCTCAGGGTGCCCGAAGCCAGCTGAGATGGGCACCAGTTAGCCTACAACCCTTGTGAGGATAAGCAGCTCTAGAAAATGGATGGATGACTTTGTACATTCATATAATGTTAACAGGATATGTAGAGTACTTGTACTCCAAGGTAAATGTATTTCAAAACACAGGATCTGCGCTGTCCCTCTGTTTCAGCTCCTGAAGGACCACTTCAAACTGCAGGAGAGAGTTCACGAGGAATCAATGCTCTTTTTAAAGAAACAAAAGGCGGTGCGTATCAGAAAAATCACAGAACATATGATGAAATCAAAACATCTCAATGTCAAATCCCACAACAGTCCTCATTGAACACATAATACAATGTGCAGTATGTGCTGATACATGTAACGGCAAAGACGTTACATTTTAATCCCAGCTCATCATGTTGCTTTCACCGAGCAGGAGTTAAAAGAAAAGATGCTACAGTGGCAGGAGTGCACTGAGCAGAACATGCAAGAGAAGGCGGAGCACCTAAACCGCACCCGCCAAACGAGAACAACAAACTTGGAAAAGTTGACTACAATGCAAAGAAAGGTAAACGACCAACCAACAAACAATGTGAAGTTAAAATGGACATTACTAAGTGTGGGTTGTTTTTTTTTTTTTTTAGTATGGCGAGATGGAGGAGTTGGTGAAGGATGAAAGGGAGAAGGAAGAGAAGCTGCGCCTGCTGGAGGTTCGGAAGGAAGCTGCTCTCAAGGTAATACATTTAAATTAATTTACTTGTGCAAGTTTTCAAACCACATCTGTTTACTTAAGAAAACTTTATGGAAATGGAACGTGGTAGGTTGACAGGTGACATTTAACCCTCACAGGTGCAGTCTTGGTGGAGAGGCACGATGGTCCGCAAAGGTTTTGGCATTTTTCGGAAACCGGAAGATAAGAAAAGCAAGAAGAAAGAAGGAAAGAAAAAGAAGAAGAAATGAGTTGTATTCATTTATATTTCTTCTTATGTCCCTCTTCATGTTATCGTTCACACACACAAAAAAAAACAATACCTCATGCCCATTCAGACTTGTGATTGTTGAATTTTTAACAAAGTAGGGGAAAAATGCTGAACAGTGTTTGCCTTTGTTTGTTCCATGATGCATGTGAGGTTTAAATAAATGATCTTTGGGCATTTTTATCCAGATTTTGTTCAAGTTTCAATTAATTTACCAAAGGCAAAGAAACCAGGGATAGGATGTTTGTTAACCCGATAGAGCAATGGTCTCCAACATTTTTATCACCACGGACCGACTGGTCAACGCTTGAGATTTTAACTTTGGGCCGGGAGTGGCTCAAAATGCACAAAAATGCAAGCAAATTATACTCAGCCATAAAACTGAATCACAAAAGCTTTTGATTTCAAGGGAAATACCTATATAACAGAAAGATAATGAACTAATATTAGCTAGCATTTTATCCACAGTCCCAAGTTGAGGGATCAACAAACTAATTTTGGGCGTATTAACACACATCAACATTCCAACAAAGTACAATTTACAGACTATCATGGGCCAGATTTCACAGATACAAAACAACGTGTGCGTCATCTATTTACTGCTCTCAAAACCACACCATCCTTCTCACTACAAAATGTAATATCAACAGCGGCCACAGGCGGCGCCAAAAAAGAAATATCAAGCCAAACCAAGCACAAATGAATGAACTGTTCAAACTACATCAGTTCCAAAACATTATTTTGGATGGCTATATAATGGGGACCTCTTTGGATCATCCCTCACAGGGCAGCCTTCTAGGAATTGCAGTTTATTGAAGACCAGAGATGATGGTATTCTGATCAGCTACACAGCATTTACGGGTTAACAACACAATTTTTGTTGAACGATTACTTATTGATTAAATACATGTCACCTTAACAACACTGTACTTCTTTCAGTGTAGTCCAGTATTAAATTCTTTATGCACTTACAATAGAGAAACTGTCCTTTCAGGTCGTATCCGCCTTTTATTCCTTGATACTTTATAAGTGTAAGTATGGATTATCATGTACTGTATATTTTTAAGATTTTGGTCCAGTTGGTAATTTCAGTATCTAATTCAAGCATATTTGTGTATTTTAATGACATCACTTTTCATGTTCGTCATCACTGAGTATCCATTACTGACTTTATTGACGTGCATGGTATATTATAGTATTTATGTTGTTTCTTTCTGAAAACCTGCCAATTCACCTCATTTATGGCGCAAAAAACTCTGAAACACACATCTACGAAACACACTAACTCTAACACCAACTTCTCTCCTCGTTTAAGTGACGATTTAAATATGTGTTAGCTTTTTAAAATGTTTTCTTCGTTAACAACAGGTTTGGCCCTTTTGAGTTTGTTTCCTGTGTGTAAAGGAAAATCATTAATGACTTGTTTTGTACATACATTTTGGTACTGAAAAACACTGAAATAAAAATATTTCAAATTGATCGCTAAAGTCCGAATCTGCCACTGTCCGTCCATCTTTACTTAAGTACATAAGAGTAATGTCGCTTGTCCTGCGTGAGGTGTTCGAAACACATTTTGTTAGACGGAAAGGAAACACAGAACATGTACTTCTTTGGGAGCGGAAAAGCCAGCACCAGATAGAACAGAAATGAGCACTTTGTGATGTAGAGGCTGGGTCCCGTGTTGCGCCGTGCTTTACGCGGTCTGGGCTGCAATATGGCGCCTATCGCGCGAGTTGACCAATCCGTTGATCTTGAACTAGGTTTGAAATATTTCGCTGTGTGGCGAACATTTACGAATATAGGAGCAATACTTTTTCAAACCAATTACTGTCTTGAGATAAGAACCATTCAGCTTGATTTTCTACTTTTGGCAACTACGTGTAAATGTAATTTAATCATTTGTTCGTTACTGTATTTAAATGTCGTATTGTGGCGAGGCGAAGAAACCACGCGTTGCTGTGCTAGTGGAGATCTTTACTCTTCGCATGCCATCACAAAACTGATACAACAAAGTCCAAAACAGCAAAGACAAAGCCAACAGGTTCAAAGCATCAAAGGATCATAGCAACATGCCTACTGGGTGAGAGACATGGTCCTAGTGTCCGCCCTAGTATATATGTTCTATGAGTGAGTTTAGCAAGATTTTTGCGTTTGAATGTCTTCGGATATTTCTTTGCACGTGGAGTGATCTTGAAATATGTTGCATGGTGCTCTCTTGTATAATTTATCGTATGAAAGATTTATTGCAAAACAATGGAAGCGGGTTTTTTGCAAGTTTTTTTTAGGGGCTCTGCACTTGTGACTTGGGACCGTCATTCGCTCACTCTTTCAAACCTGGTCGATGTGAGGTCTGGGACAGTCGACTGTATTTTCATTTTCACCCAGAAAAAAATACAGTAATGTGATTGCGTTTTTATGCTTAGCGTTCAACAATCTCCATCTCTTCACACCATGGTGACAAAATCGGAAGTTGGATGCAAACACGGGGAGGCGCAACTGAGCCAGCATTGGCTGAGACGACAAGTAGAAAAGAAGGGCGGTGTGGCAAAGGATACTCTCTTTGGTAATTGAACTGTCGGCAAAATGAAATTTTCTAAAGAGAGGATGCGACTTACTGCGGACGCCACCGAAGTATTGCGGTTGACTAGTGGAGCGACTTTGGAGGAAATTGGCCCGCAAAGACGTACACACGTGCGTGGAGTTGCGTGCGAGTGCGGAAGAAGCACTGCGGCTGTGCAGGATCCCGACCCGCTCAGCCCCTTCACCGCCTTGTCCACACGCAAGGTAAGCTTTGCTCGCCACTTAACACGGAAGAGGGGCGCTTATTCGGCTGCTGCGTCATTTATTCACCATCGATGAGAATGCGTCCTTCAAAGAGGATGTTTCACATTTCATTTGGTGGAAAACAGAAACCCATATGCTCGTTGGATTTCGCTTATGAGATCATTTAAAAATCCACATGTTGTGACTGAGCACCTGTGTTCTATAGGTTTCGCGTTTTTTTTTTTGTAAATGCCGGTATTTTTGGCTTGGACTGAATATCTTTTAGCAACCACAGTGAGTGGGGGCTCTAAATGATACGCCCACACAGTTGCCTCCGTGCAGCAAACAGGGAACGTCTGTTGAAAGTAGAGGCAGATCTGTTAGGTCAACAATGTTCCCCTGTGGTTGGAATGCCACCAGGATGACTGCAATTTACTGACTGCATGGCCAGCTCCACACCTTATTACGGTAAAGTGGCGTCGTCAACACTCAGGAACTCCAAAACAAGTCACTCAAGTTTGACCAATGTTATGTTTCCTCGGTTCTTCGTTTCATTTTTATTGCTGCTTCAAGAGGCAATTTAATTTACATTTCTTTTCTTGTTGCTTGCACACACACCCACGCACACACACACACACACACACACACACACACAGAACCAGGTCACACACATGCAGGCGTGCAAGGACAAATCTCAGCTAAAAATGTGCTCAAGTGGTTCTGCACCAACTATTCAGATGTGTAGAGTTTCAGTGAGTTATCGGCTCCACTAGAGTGATGTGCTTTTTCTAGTTATACCATCTAGGAGGAAAAAAAGGCCTGCGTCACAAGTTTGAGGATTTGGTGTTTAAGGTTCCGTGTTCTCTTTGTAATGTGTACTTTCCCCCCACACCCCAAAAAAATGCATGGCAGGCTAATTAAAGGTTGTGACCATGTGTGTAAATGGACTGATTACTGTCAAATTACCATTATAGCTCAAACTGCTGTGGCCTATATACAGTTCCTCCAGAACGCAGTGAAAAGACAGGAATGATGTGATCAAAACTGATAACAGGAATGATGCAAATTAAAAAAAATGGCGAACACGTTACTGCGAACTAAAAAAAATAACTGCAAAACAAAAAATGCTTTCATACAAAAACACTGAAAGTAAAGAAAATGCAGCAGGCCAAACGCTGCAAAGGAAAAAAAAGCCACAATGAAAATGAGACAAAGAATACACATACACAAAAGAAAGACCTAAAAGAAACACCCTGCAACTAATACATGCTGCAACCAGGAAAACAAAGTGCAAGCATTATTCCACAACACAGACCAAATTCAAACTGAGAAACAAAAACAGGCTGACATTCAAAGAAGTCAAACAATTTTAGGTTAAGCAAGGGTTTTGAATAGTCATTTGATTGGTTGATTTATTTGATTATCAATCATTTTTAGAACTTCTGACTGGGAGAAGCTTGCCAACAAACTGTTTCCTCTTTGTATAGTTTTATATACTTTTGATTTCTTTAAACATTCAGTCAAATCAGTCCCTCTCAAATACTGGGGCACGAGGTGATCGGGGCCCAGATGACTCCAGAGAAACTTTGTTTTTACCATATGAAGTATAATTGCAATAAAATAAGAATTGGCATTTTTTTCAGGCGCATTTTTTTCTCTTTCAGTCTACCCTGTAATCTGTATAAACGCTGGAAAAAACAGGAGTTAATAGTTGTTGAACGTTTTTGTTTGTTTGTTTTGGGAAAGGGAAACTGTAAGATTTCGACCGTTTTTCATTATAGACAGTAGGAGGAGCTGCATTTACCATAGTCCGTAGTTATAACAAACATGGCAATGGGGAATTTTTAATTAACTGATCTTGTAGAAACCTGTAGGTCAGGAATAAATTATATTAAGTATGTCTGCATTATATTTTTGCAAGAAAAGGTGAATATTTTTCCATACATTTTTTTCTGTCATGCTTGTCTGCATTAGGAGGGTTGAAATCATTACCAGCTAACTTTGGTAGATAGATACATTGTCGTTGGTTACTACTTAATTGCACAATATATTCAGACTCAACTTTATTTATATAGCGGTTTAAAAGGGCCATTGCTGGTACAAAGTGCTGTACAGTCATGCAATAACAAGCACCTTTTAGGAGGGGAGCAGCAGCATTTTAGACCAACTTGAGTCACTCAAGGGAGGGCCGGCTGATTACAAAATAAAGTGCATTACAGTAATCCAGGCGAGATGTAACGAAGGCATGAATTACTGTTTCAAAGTGCTGTTCAGAAAAAAGGGTCTTTACCTTAGCTGCTACCTAGGACGAAAAACAGGATCAAGCAACATTTGCAGGTCCAATTTAAAATCATGTATATTTAAAACCCAGACAACCATTTACACTTACATTCACACGTTCACACGTTGTCATTTGCCCGCTGAAACTCACCGCGGCACAGGACAGAATGCAAATTACACAGGCAGGCCTGAGGTTAGAACAAGTGGCAGATGTTCTGAAGTTGGCTTTAGAAATTTCAGTTCCCTTAAATTTGTGTATAAAAAACATTCATTTATAAAGATATAAATGTTATCTATACCATAAAGCTGCACTGGATTTCTTAAAGATGTAGCAACTGTCATGCTACTGTACCGTAAATGTCACCGTAATACTAGACAATCTCTGCATATAAATAGCTGTGAAGTTACTCTATTGTTCTTAAAAATTAATTAGTTCACTACCTGACTGGGTTTTATTTTATCTTTGTTTCCATTTCAATGAAGCTGTTCAAAATGGTGAGTTTTAAAAGTTCAAAATGGCGGTTTTTCATTTGTTTCCACTCAGTTTTCATTCAACATCCATCTAGCTGTGTGGGAATGCTTTATAAAAAATGAAAGTACTTTGCGAAATCAGTTGTTAGGTTTAGTGCCACCACTGATCAATAAAGGATAATGAACGATCACATCATTAAAATATAGGTCACCACTAGCTGGGTTGCTTTAAAGTTCTCAGCCAATTTCAACAGCCTGATTAAATATGGAACATTGTGTAAGTAATCATGGACTGAATGAATTGTTTGGGCAAGCAAAATACAGTAACTGAACCCTGCGATGCACTGTTATTATTTACTATTTACATTCTATGGTATAAACAGTGTCAAGAAGCCAAAAGAAATTGTATTTTGCATTATAAACGTTTTACATTCGTGGTATTAGTCTTTTGGTCTCAGTTCAGTGACCATTAATACAAATGTGTAGGTCACATTTTGCAAAAGAGTGGTGTTTTATTGATTAATTTTTTTTAACTGGAACTTTTTCATTTTATTTATTTATTTATTTATTTTAACTTAGGAATGTCACATTGTGTATTTTTGGCCACTTTCAATGAAGCTCTGTTTTTGTGCTGATTATGAGTCCATTTTATTTTCCCACAGTTGTTTTGACAGAATCTAATCTCTATCTAATCTATATCTAGGTAATTTTCTCTTTTTTATTTTCTTTCAAATTATTAAGCATTTGTACATTCTTTTTTTTATATCCATTTTTTTGAGGGGGGGTGAAACATTTTTGTGGGAATTCAAATTCATCAAGAGTATTTTTAACAGGTACATTGTTTGGAATTCGGTGTTCTGCATTATTATGAACACCAGTTTAAAAGATTGTAAGAACTTAGTCGTACTTTAGCAACACAGAACACCTAAAAACAAACAAAACCCCAAATGCTATCACAACCATAAATCATCCTACTGACACTTAAGGTACAGCCGAGGATCGTTTCCAAACAAATACATTGAATGCCTAATAGACTGAAATCATACATCCAAGTACAGTTTTTGCTTGTATCACATTTGAGGATGTAAGAATTGCTGTTTGAAGGTATCCCTCAGTCCACCCGCAAAGATCTTCCTTTTCAAGATGCTCCACTGGTATTCATTCGGCTTGAGGTCAGGGAATGATAGAGGCCACACCTGAGGTGTTTCTCCTCAGGTGTTCTTAGCAACTAAACCATAACTGTCTTTTTCATTTCTTTATTTTACAGCATAAGATGATGCATTCTTATTATTATACAGGAGGAGGCACGGTTATGCTTTCTTACCATGACAGGAAATGGTCTGTGATAGTTACGCCTTTTCTGCAAATGTCCTTTTAACTCCTTCAGGTATCTTAAAGGGTGACCATCGCCACCATTTTGTTGATGACGCAGCCTTGTTGAGACACGGTGGCCAGCCGCCAATCATCTACAACTTTGTTCATCTGTACCATTAATAGAAACCTGCCACTTGAGAAAGAGTGAAACTCATTCTGTGGTGTTTTCTGTTAACCCTTTCAACAGCATGCAGGCTACTCCTCCCTGTTCTCAGAAGAGGAGCTAAAGGCAGTGTAACACCTACATACTTCTCCTACAACTTCATTCCATCATGACCAGCACAAGTTCCACACCGAGCAGTGGGTCTGAGGGTTCCGGACCAGGACATTCTACCTGCGAAAATGACGACCATCAGTCCAGCGCCGACGTTTTCTGCAAGCTATGTCTCTGCGAGCATTCGCCTGCACTCACTAGGACGCTCTGCTGCTGCCGGTGCATCTTTTGTATAACAGTAAGTGGGACTAAACATCTTCAGTTTCAACTAATACTTTGCCTGTATGACTTATTATTATTATTATCATTATGATGCAGTTTAGGACCATGCAGGAAACAAGATGCTTCTGTTGTTTTGGACTGTGGTCATTCCAGACAAAGAATTGTGCCTCTACGCTATATTTAGTTTGATAAAAGTGCGTGCCCTCATGCTGTTGTCAGAACACACCAGAGACTATGATGACACTTGTACTCTCAAAGTCAGAGCGTGTCACTCGGCCTGGTTATAATCTCCTATAAACAGGGTCCTCTTTGGCCTCATAAAGCTACAAAGGTATACTGAACTTCCAAATCTTTTCATGTCTGGAACACATGGCAATTTCAGTTGTTGACATTCTTCCTTGCAACGATAAGCCTAAAAATGGATTGTTAATCTGAGTTGGGGGGGGGGAGAACATGGTCTTGATAGACTGTATACAACTTGGCTGTTTCAGTGGGGGAAGATGACATTTTAGAAAAAGGCACATGATTAAATCTGGAATGTTACCCAATGATAGACATTTTGTGACATTTTTTTTATGTTCCTCAAATCGGCCTGTAGTTGTGCAACTCATTGCTTACACGGACCCAATCTCCTACAATTTCATGCTTTAATAGCACATGACTTCCAAATTATGTTCTTTTGCAGAAGCTTTGAAAGTTTTTTTTTTTGTTTTTAAGTATTTATCTGAATGTGAACATGCATGCACAATGTGCCATTTGAGGAAGGCTCCTTGTCATTTTAAATATGATAAAGGAAGTGTGACATTTCTTTTACTTCAGTGTCTGCAGCAGTATGTTCAGCTGACCATCAAGGAGGGTGGCGGGGCACCGATCACTTGTCCAGATATGACCTGCAGAAACACCGGGCAACTACTTGACTCTGAGGTATGCCTCAACAATAAAAACAAGAGGAACTAAAATGAAGTCATTGTGCCAAAAATAAATGAATAAATAAATACATTTGCAATATGGTCAAATATTTTTTTTTTCTGTCGAAAAAATCTTGTACTTACTACATTACATTACGATGAAAGAGCAGTGAAGTGCAACAGTTGACCAGCGTAGGCCCAATCAAGTTAAAGAAACCAAGCGATTAAATCGAGTTTATGCTGTATGACCTACATAAAGTGATTATTTCAAATGGTGTGTCCTAAAATACAAGGAGTCAATGCTAACAAGTTGAATTCTTCACAGGATATCAATATGTCGTGTATAAATGAGGTGATATCACAGAGTACCCTGGGTCTAAATTAAACAGTTCACAATAAGTTAATGTTGTGAGAGACTCAGTGGATGTCATAAACATGGCATTTATTTCACTTTAGAGGTTTGGGGATAGGGAGGCAATTGTACTGGGTTGATGGACACACCTCCTTTTGTATTTTGCTCAAAATGGTCTCACGGTGTGAAATGCTGATTTTTGAAGGTGTTTCCCAACTTTTGACTGGTACTATAGGTTAATGAAGCCAACTATGTTATTGTTATTGTGTCTCCGTGTTTTCAGATAGCTGAATTGGCCTCTCCCGATCAGACTAAGCTGTATGCACGTCTGAAGTTTGAGAGAGGTGGGTATCGCATTGTTGTGCAAGTTTACTGATTCCTGGCAACAGGCACTGGGCTATTTGAGGTCGCATATCAGCTGGAGGCAACACAAAGTAGCACCACTGAGCCTCACATTCTTCAGATGTTCTCTTTGGACTGCCTGTTTTTTCCCCTCCCTCAGCTTTGCTCCAGTTTCCTGGAGGTTACAGGAACTTCAGTGTTAGTCTCTTCATCTTCAGACTATCTAAGGGCAGAAATGGCTTATGATAAGTAATTTGCTAGATTTGAAAACCCTAATAATGAATGTATTACCCTACTTATGTATTGTGTTCCCTTCCGTGAGCCGACCAGCACCTCCAAATGTGAGTCCGTGATCCTCAGTCTAAAAAGGTTGGAATTCCCTCTGCGGGTTAGGGATGAGCTCCTGCCCCAAGTGGGGAGGTTCAAGTATCTCGGGGTTTCATTCACTAGTGAGGGTTGGATGGAGCGGGAGCTCGACAGGTGGGTCGGTGCAGCGTCTGCTGTGATACAGAGCTGAGCCTTAAGGCTAAGCTCTCGATTTGCCGGTCGATCGAAGTTCCTGCCCTCATTTATGGTCACAAACACTTTTTTTTGATATAAGAATTTAGCGGAGTGTTGTTTTTAGCGTGACGACTATGGGTGAAATGTAATCCCCCAAAATTTTGTCCAAAAAAAGTAAGTGATGAAAGTTGTATGTTCAGCCCATCCATTATGGTCCACATTTAATCCGAAAAGAGCAATTGGAAAACAGTTGCTCTTATTGCCGAGCCAATGTTGACAAAATTAAGGACTGTGGTGTATTTTATTCTATTGAATGTAGTCAAAATTTTGCTCAATAATAATTGTTGAACTTTGTATTGTGTTTAGCTCGTATGATGCAGGCCACTTTTTTTCTAAAAATATTTGAAAATTAAGTTGTTTAGCTCATCCAGTAAGGGCAAAATTTACCTCAAACTTTATTGAAGATTTACCTAATTTTGAGAAGTCAGTATGTGTCATTCCTACCAGCGATAATTGCAAGGATTAAATTTGTTGATACCAAATTAAAAATGATAATTTTGAGTTGAACAAAAAGGGATCTCCTGGTGTATATGAATATATGCCTTGCCGGCCTGTATCATACACAATGCATCTATTACTTGCAGCTGGATTTTCCAGTGGTTAAGTCCGCTGACTGAACTCAAGGGATGGGCGTCAAACCCCAGTCTAGGTGAATGGTAATGGTAGTTGATGCCTTAGCCAAGACCCTTCAATGACCACTGACTCAACAATGTGAAGCCTTTATGGTCAGAGATTTTTTTGTCAACAATTTGAAAAAGACAGCTTTTGATCTTTCACTTAGCAACCCAATTTAAATTGCAAAAATGATGTCTTTTAGCGACTAGAAAATGATATCTTTTCAACTTCCAGAGATTCTTTTGGACAGACACAAGTCGCATCTTTTCAGTCTATTTTGAACCAATTTTTGTTGTGCGGGATGTGCTCTGTGCAGGTGTGAACTTGGATCCTGGTAAAACCTGGTGTCCGGTGCTTGAGTGCCAGGCCGTGTGCGATGTGCCGCCGAGCTCCGAGGGTCGGCCCTCCGCGGTGACATGTCTCACATGTCACAACAGCTTCTGTTCTGGCTGCAGAGACCCATGGCAGGGGAGCCACACCTGTCCCGAACGTCAAGCCATGATGTCACACTCTCTGGATAGCAGGTCATTCAGACAGGCGCTAATTCTGGAGCACAGTGTTTGGTCGAAACTATATAGCTTTGCAGGATGAGTGAGCAAAGAAATGTTTTATAAAACTATGTTCTGTTGACTGTTGCAACAATTAGCACATCTTTTTAAATCAGCGCTGACTATATTTTAGCTGAGGCTCTGCCAGACTGATGTCATTTGAGTAATGCCGTATTGGGATTCCATTGTGTTTGAGCCTAAAGGAGGTAGGGAGGAGGCGTGCCCAAAGCAAGTATGCTCTCTGTACAGAAGGGGCCTGTGTACCGCAATAGAAGAGGCCTCTATGCAGATTGATTTGTCCACAACAAATACTTGGACAAAGACAGTGTTTTTATGAGACTTCATATAGCCCAAACATTCATTTTTAATACAGAATGATTGACAATGTCTGCGTGAAGTCTGAAAACCATGGACAGCACTCAATTCTGAGTTTATATAGTACCACCATATATACAAACAAGAAAACAACCGGGGGGTGCTCTTAACTATTGCCCTCACAATACTGGCATTTCCCAGTTGAATACAGCAACATTCATCCTAAAGTCTCAAAAACATGAGACAGAAATATTGTCTTTAATTCTTTTTTTCAAGTTAGGGTTTTTAATTAAACAAAAAAACAAGACTACTAATTGATGTTCAGGAATAAATACAATCTAAGGTTGGAACCAGATTGGGGTGAGAACAACAACCTTTGTATGACCCCTTGCAAAATCCGAAAGGGAAAACACATTAACGCCTACCAGGGACTACAAAACACTGACGTTCTATACTGTTTGTTGCCAAACAATACACATCTCCCAAGTGAGGAAACCTTTTCCCTTCCAAGCTGCCATCCTACTCTTTACTTTTTGATAACACACAAAGTTGCAAGTAGCTGTGTTGCTTGGCTTGTGAGATCTTTCCCCACCTGCACATGAAGGCTCATACCGTGTGTGTGTGTGTGTGTGTTTTGCCGAGCTTTTTTCCTGGAAGTCTACTGAAACCTGGCACTTTTGACCAACAATAAGCTGTCCTTCAAAACCTGTTGACAAACTCCAGAATGAACACGTAAAAAAAAAAAACGGTCAGATGTTCAAAACCTGCACAAACGGCACCCATGCCCCAAGCGCAGGGTCCTCAACAGTAGTTGTGTCCTGTATTGTGTGCTCAGACTCTGTCATACCTCTGACCCCCAAAATACATACCAGAATGAGTACTGACCTAACACTGTTCCACTAAATACAGATCTGAAAATTCACACATCCATGAGACCTTCATGACTTGCTACTCTAAACTCTTCCCTAGTCAAACTGTAGTGTTCTTATGTTTTTTGTTGTTGTTGTCCTGACCACATCTGCACGGCCCGCTGCAGCAGCGACTCTGAGTTGCCCATCAAACAGTGTCCTATGTGTGGCGTCTACATCGAGCGCAACCAGGGTTGTGCGCAAATGCTGTGCAAGAGCTGCAAACACACCTTCTGTTGGTACTGCCTGCAAAACCTGGATGTGAGTCTTGTAAAGAAAATGAACTCTACTTTTCTTGTCTTTCTTGTCTCAAAGCATGTTTTGTAATTGCAGGGTGATGTTTTCCTCAGGCATTATGATAAAGGGCCTTGCAGAAACAAACTTGGTCACTCCAGAGCTTCGGTTATGTGGAACCGAACGCAGGTAAACAGCACAGACTAATATAATGAAATAATAATTACAGTAATCCAAAAGCATTATTTTGGGAATGTACATACAAAAAATGCTTGATTGTCAGAAAGAGAACATTAGAACACAATACTGGCCTAACACAAATATTGCTGATGTTCCTTCTTCCAAAAATGTATGTGCCACCCGATTCTTAGGATTTGATGTGAATTCCCACGTACTCCACTAGGCCTTCATCAGACATTAATCTGAGATTATCCCATAAATCCAAAATTCTTGCCCTCAATTGATGTCGTATTGTCAACCAAAACTATTTAGCTGTGAGCTGTGCCGGTTTGAAGACTTGAAACATTCAGTACATTCAGGTTAAGTTTTGCACGACGACCCATTTTGCAACTCCATGTGTAGGGTTGGCAAATTTCCACCAGTACAATAGTTCAAGTCATCCACTCGTTACTGAGTTTCTCCCTAGCCTAACAGGTTTTACAACCCACACATCTGTTTGTACAAATCTGCTGTTGTCATGATGATCGAATGTCATCTAATGAGGTTGATTTGATCACTTCAGGCTTGCCTTACTCATTTTATCAATTGTTCCTTGATTTGGCTACACTTTGGTGATGGCTGCAATTGTGGTCAATTGTAATAGATGTGTTTTGCTCACATGTAGTTTTAGTCATTATGAATTCTTGTCTAGAGTGCTAAAGTGAAAGTACTTTCCTTTGTGTAATGTTTCTGTTACTGTGTTTCTTGCATAAAATCTCTGGCACTATAATCCACAGTTATTAGGTAAAATACACAATGCCGCATACTTTGTTTGCCGAGTTCATGTCAGATTTTCTTTTATCGTCAAGTCTGACGCCAAAGTACTACAGTGGGCCCCCGTGTTGTGAGATTAATCCATTCTGCGGTTGGGCTCGTAAGACGAATTCACCGTATGGCAGGCAATCCAAACCTATGATAATTAGATAATCTGTCTGAAACCACAAGTAAAAACATCAAAATTACATATACATATTAAAAAGTGGTAACAAAATAGTATAGTGAGTGCTACTTATATATAATATACTGTACATGTATACAATTAAATAAAATCATAAATAAAAAATATATCAGTGATTTATTTACCCTTGAGTGACGTGACATTTTTGTTATGGCCATATTCCCTTGTAAGGGTAGCCTAGGCTAGGCTATTTTAGCTTTCTTCGTATTTCTGGATTATCTCCAGCTTGGTTTCCAGACTAATCTTCTTACTTCTCTCTTTAACATCACTAGCAATCGTGGGACCCTTGGCTAACCAATTAAAGTTTGAATTAAGTACCAAAATGCAAAATAAATATGATGTTGTAAGCACTCACACGAGATAGACTTTAGCATGTCACAGTCTTTGTGGCCCCGTGACACCGGACAATAGCAGACCAGCAGTTTAGTCACCCCGCGACGCCAACCATTAGTAGACCAATATCTTAGGGAGTCATGATGGCAACCAATAGCAGACCAGCATTGTAGTAATGCAAGCAGTGACGTATTTAGTGACGTATGAACACGGTCACAACAAGCACAGTGACCGCCACTTTTGAGAAGGGAAGTTATTGTTTTTGATGTCGTAAGTCGAAAAAATGGCGTCAAAAGGAGACCAAAAAGCATTGCATTCTGCGTCGTAAAGTGAAAAAAACATAGGCAGGGACGTCGTAAACCCAGGTTCACTGTAATAGTATTTGAATTTGGCTCTGTGCATTTACTTGATACTGTGATATTGCCGAGAAAAATAGTATTTTTTGAGTGTCACTTTGTTAATCTGACCACTGTTCCTACGATGTATTTCAGGTGGTAGGAATCTTGGTCGGGGTAAGCATTGTGATGCTGATTACCTCTCCACTCCTCTTGCTGGCCTCCCCCTGCATCTTGTGCTGCTTTTGCAAGCCCTGCAGAGTGAAGAAGAAAAGAAAGAAGGACTTCAGTCCGCCAGATTCCTCCACATAGCAGCTTTCCTTTTGGGCCCTCCACCAGGCTCAAGTAGCTGCAGGATCAAGGGCTCTACCAGATGGGGTTTGCTGAATGATACAAACCAATCGGGGGCCTTGACAGTAACCGTGTCAATAAGTACACATAATTGGCACCTGAAAAAGATACAGTAACATAAATCACCACTGAGTCATGGGGCAATAAAATAGAAAATGGTAATTTTGCACTGCTGCACTTCAACCTCTTTACATACTGTGTGTACGAATGTTCATAATGCCAAATGAGGTGCTCAAGTGCCTCACTCTATACTGTGCCTGAGCACATTTGCTTGCACGATTGCATTGTTTAGCCATCTAATCATGCACATCATTTAGAATGTAAAAGTCACTATTAAGCCTGTAATGTCAGAAGGAAGGAGCAACAACACAGTTTGAACCTTATTCCGTAGTGAAACAAGATAAGGCTCCAGTAGTGCACAAAATGTATTTTACGAGTCATAGTTCTTGTTCAACGAGAAGCTATGCTTCTTCCGACTGAAGGCAGTCAACTATCAGGCCCAAACATTTTTTGCAACATTGAGCAGTTTTATTAAAGTACTATTGTAAAGTTATGTTTTCACGGGAAGGTATGGAAACAAAACAAGAGTAAACGATAATTCACTAAAAGTAGTCATCGTCAGTGGTAGCCCAAGGCTTGGTTCTATTCAATGAGCTGATTTCCTCTTGAGTTATAAGGGGAGACACTGACACCCCAAGTATGTTACCGTACTTAATGTCCAGTAATGTTGTTTTGGTCACGGTCGATGCAGAAAAGCACACATGGCAAAGGATAAGCTGGAGGGAAACTAGGTATTCAGTGCTTTATGTGGCCAATCTTGTGATGTTCTGCCATGAATTTAATGTTTGTATGTGTATATTGTCGGGTGCTTGGCCCTCATGAGCTGAAGACATTTTCTGTAATGAAGCAGCCATAAACTTGAAAAAGTTGGGATGGCATTTAAGTTTTTTTTTTTTTTTTAACTATCTTGTAGTTAAAGTGAAGTGAACTACAACTGACCAAGACTATATAATATATATATATATATATATAATTTAGACATATATTTACACACACATACAGTGGGCCCACGTGTTACAAAATAGTATAGTAAGTGCTACGCATATATAATATACATGTATACAATCAGAAAACATCATGAATAAAAAATATAGAAAGGATTTATTTAACTTTGAGTGGCGCTTGTTATACCCATATTCCTAGTAAGGATAGCCTAGCCTAGGCTATCTTCGTATTTCTCGATTATCTCCACCTTTGTTTCCATATAAATCATCATCTTCTCTCTTTAGCATCACTAGCAATCTTGGGACCCATGGCTAACCCTTTCAAGTTTGAATTAAGCAGTAAAATGCACTATAAATACAGTTTTTTAACCACTCGCGATAGAACAATGCTTTACCATTCCGGCATTTTGAAACGAATGAGGCAGACCAATAGCAGACCAGCATCTCCGTGAGGAGACACTGACCAATAGCAGACCAGCATTGTAGTGACTCATTGCATGGAGACAGTTTGGCAACAGAACAGAAAATAAGTGCAAGGATAAAAACGCCTGCAGATGGAGACAAAACAGAAATACAGCCAACCCCTTACAGTTATGACAGTTGTTTTTGTCGCAAAGCCTGAAAAAATACCATTAAGAGGGGACGGAAAAACTCAGCATTCCACATAAGCCAGGGATAATGCAACAGGGATCCACTGTACACACACATACACACACACACATTATATATATATATATATATATATATATATATATATATATATATATATATATATATATATATATATATATATATATATATATATATATATAAAATTCTGTAGTTTGGGATGTTTTCTAAAATTGAAATAAAGACATTACATTAAATGTGTATGTTGATATTGTACTTTCAGTATTTTCGCTGCTTTTCAGCATGGGTTTGACCTGGGAAAAAGACATGGATGGAGAAATTATGTATGGTATGGCAGGTTCTTAGATGACTAATATTGTGCTTACACATTCGAGATGTTTATTTGCTCTTCAAAAAAATAAATGCCTTAACGCAAACGTTGCACTGAATACTGTAACCATGTTAAGTCATTCCATGCACAGTTGTAGCGCCATCCCTGGGTTATCCAGATGTTTGCACCCTCTGGCGCCGTCCCAGTTCAAAGGTCAGGAAATGTCATTTGAATCGAACAATTTCATGACGCATCAATCTTCATTAATTAAGTGCCTTGGTAATTTGGCCTACGAATATCATGGACAGTTGAAACAGAGGACAAATTCGAATTACAAAGTGCGTTGTCTATTTGAGATTTCTGGGTATCTGCTGTCACCTTGCGGTCATGTTCAAAACTTTTTAAGGAACAGCAACGTCGACAACCGTCATCGTCGTGATTCAATGGCGTCTCGGGAAGAATTCTTTGCTGGTAAAAACCCTTGATTTTTGGGTATAAACCGACACGTGTTGGACTTTTTAGATCGTGACAGTTCTTTGGTGCGATTACGAACACCGAGGAAACCATTTAGGCTACATTGTACTTCGGTTGAATAGGCTTTTTGTTTGATCTTACTCTTATTTTTTTAATCACACACAAATTCTTACTTCTGCAGAAGATACGCGCTTCAACTTTCTTGCCCGATGATATGCTTACATGAAATATCACATGGCGTTATTCCTTCCATTAGGCATTTCCAAGATCCCATATGTTGCCAGTGCAGGGCCCAAAGATGTCATGTGCTTCAAACACTACAATGCACAGGAGGTACTGTGATCACTTGGCTCATGTGTGTTAAGACGGAATTTGCATCCCTAACGTGTCGTTTTTACTCTTGTACAGGTTCTCATGGGGAAGACGATGGAGGACTGGCTGAGATTCTCAGTGTGCTACTGGCACACTTTCTGCGGAAATGGTACAGTAACAATCGCTCACCTCAAATAATATGAGAACTTAATGCTGAGTAACCACATCGTTTTAGATATGACTTGAAGATTGGTTCGACGACTTCTAAAGCACGTATGAGCACAGCTCTGACCTTTATATCAAACTAACCCGACACACTACGAGACGGCTTGCCGTCTCAGACCCTCAAGCGAAGATGTCACAAGTAGAAATTATAATGAAATCATGACAATCTCGTCTCTTTACTCAGTGTGGATTCTACGTTGAGTTCAAGCACTCCGTTGTTTTGAGTGTAAATGCGTGAATACTTATTATAAATTATGCTTTCTGCCATCTAGCGGCAGAACGTATGTGTAACGAAACATACACTGTTTTCTTGAAAATTATCGTTTCCAGGCCAAATAAATAAAATTTGATAATTTCCTGCATCATACTATTTAGGTGAATTTACACTATTTGCTGGTTCAAGACCAGGGGCTGTAAATTTTCAGACTTTCAGCATTGATCTGCTGCATGTGATGTTTTGAAGAGACCATGTCATTTTGTGTTGGGACTACAGGTGCCGATCCCTTTGGGTTTCCAACACTAGTTCGGTCCTGGAATGAAGGCTCTCCCATGGAAGCAGCCAGGAAGCGACTACAGGCTGCCTTTGAGTTTTTTACCAAGCTTGGTGTAAGGGAATTCAACTTGCGCAAACTTGATTAGATAAAAAAACCCTGCTTGAGTACTCATTGTCACATTTGTTTTCACAGGTGAAATATTACACGTTTCATGACAGGTAACAGGACCGACATGACATAACATTATCCTCTGAGGTAACAAGTAAACAAGGGTGCCATAATAGCATTATTTTTCTCAAATATATCGTCTGCTTTTTTTTTTTTAGAGACATGGCACCCGAGGGCTCCACCCTGGAGGAGTCAAATAAGAATCTGGATGAAATCACTGATTTAGCGCTTAAGTTACAGAAGCAGACTGGAGTCAAGGTGTTGTGGGTGACCTGCAACCTCTTTGCCCATCCAAGGTTTGTGCAGTACACATTTATCCACAAGAACTCTGTGGATAGAATGTGATCCGATTCGTTTCTTTTTTCTTTTTTTTTTAAAGTGTAGAGTGGATTGTTATCTATGGTAATAAATAATGCAACATTGTTAAAGCTTCAATGAGTTGTCCGACTTTGGACAATTCAGACCATTTTTTTGTCCTGGCATGACAATGTTTGTACTTGTATTTGGCAGGTACATGAACGGTGCAGCCACCAACCCAGACAGTCACGTTTTGGCCTATGCTGGTGCTCAGGTCAAGAAGGGGCTGGATATTGCCAAGAAGCTGGGCGCAGAAAACTTTGGTATGGCCGAAAAATAAAACATCTAAATGTGAGCTTAAATTAATTTTCACTTACTGTAACCTCTGAATGCATGTATATTCAGAATTCCAAATGTTCATTGTTTGAGAACAGCAAGTTGTGCAAAAAAAAAAAAAGTGTTCTGAAACATTGAATAATTGGACATGCATTTGAAAGTTTAGAAAGGTCAAGGTTAGTATAAAGGTTATAGTGCATTTTAGTTTCATAACATTTTGTGAAAAGTGCATCAATGAAAGATGCCATCAACAGCAACGATTGTGTCTTTGTCTTCAGTGTTTTGGGGAGGACGGGAGGGTTTCATCTCTCTTCATAATACTGATGTCGCAGCAGAACTGAAACATATGGCCAACTTCTTCAAAATGGCTGTCAGTAAGTCAACAAACTAACTCTACTCACTGTTTTTTGCATTCCGTTGATGCCTTTTGAATCCAATATGTATTAGAATCACTACAAAAATGCCCACAAATCCTCCCAATTCCTGTTTTTCATCAAAATTGTATATTGTGCACGGTTGCAAGTGTCTGTTTGGGGGAAAAAAAACTAACAAAAAAAACATTTCCACATTATTGTAGATGTGCGGTGGTGCATGCCCCAAAAAATACATTACATTTAGGTGCAGATGCAAAAAAAACAACCAAACAAACAAAAATGGCTTCCATATTGTGCATTGCATTTGCTTTCGGTGCAGCACCCAGTGCCATGGCCTGTTACTGGGGCCCGTACCTCAGTAATAATGAGCTGTAGCTCAGTATCAGTATCTACTCTAAAATACTATGTCTGGGTACTCCAAGTTTTAGAATAAGAGCGAAGCGGACATGAATATACAGTATGTTATGGGTTCTATGTGGGCACAGTGGGTATCAAGTGGTCACTCAGAGCTTCATCGGTATTTGTCCAGTTCCCCAATGTCTCAAATGACCAAGAACTTTTTTTATACGTTTTTCAAACTTGAAATGAGTCATGTTTGCAATCGCTCAAGTGATTGTTTGACAACACACTTTGTTGTAGGTCATTTAGATTGTGTACTTGATGAATAAGGTTTCTGTGTGTCAGCGTTATACTGTATGTGCTTACTATCACCAGAGTACAAAGAGAAGATTGGGTTAAAGTGCCAGTTTCTGATTGAGCCAAAGCCAAAGGAGCCCTGCAAACACCAGTATGACTACGGTAAGGTGTTCAAGCCAAATGTGCTTTGCCTTTTTTAACCGTCGCACCGTGTGAGACTTCCAAGTCAGCATGGGTGTTTTTTTTGTTGGGACAAAATTTTAAATATGAGTAAGCTTCACATATCTCGATGGTAGAGTGGGTAAGTGGGAAAAAGGAGCTGTCAGTTTTCGGTTGACTTTAAGTTGTGTGTTTATTATTGTAACAGTATTGATGTTTTATGTTTTTATTTGTTCCCTCTGCAGATGCTATGAGTGTCTTAGGATTCCTCAAGCATTTTGGGCTGGAAAGTCACTTTAAGCTGAACATTGAGCCCAACCACACTACCTTGGCAGGGCACTCACATGAACACGACGTAGTCATGGCCTCTGCGTGAGATTTCTCAGCATGCGCAACGTTCTTCGTGCCGTGACGCTTTTGCAAACCATTCGGCCTCTCCTCAGGTTCGGAATGCTGGGTTCGGTTGACGCCAACACTGGCTCTCCCGATCTCGGCTGGGACACTGACCAGTTCCCTATGGACATCAAAAACACAACTTTGGTCATGAAGGTGAGTTCAAAGACCACGGAAAACACATTAACCAGACACAAGAGTAAAGCAAATTGATGAAGTGATACTAATTATGAATAATTCCCCAAATTCCCGGTACACACCCCAGTTATAAAAACTAGTAAGTACGAGAATAACATGGAAACAGGCAGATTTATATATTTTGCTGTTGAAAAGTTTAACCGTTTTTCATAGTCACAATTTTGCAGTTGCTCTGGGTGGCTTGACGGAATTCCTAAGTGTCATCCCCCCTCTCCCAGACGATCATTGAACAAGGTGGCCTACAGCCCGGAGGCCTGAATTTTGATGCAAAGGTGCGCCGAGAGTCCACTGATCCAGAGGACTTATTTATCGCTCACATTGGAGCAATGGACGCTTTTGCACGAGGACTCAGGAATGCTGTTTCCATCCATGAAGATGGCTTTCTTGCAAACATGCTCAAGGTGTATGGTCTCTTGCTTTCTTAATTTTACAGCTGGGTATTTTAGCATTTTCTGACAGTGGTTTTTTTTGTTTGTTTGTTTGTTTTTTTGACAGGAGCGCTACTCAAGCTTCAGCCAAGGCTTTGGATTGAAAGTGGAAGAAGGTTCTGCTACTTTGGAGGAGATGGAGGTAAACATCTGAACTTCAATGACCCCCTGCCGCTCTTCTCATTTATTTTGTCGATAATGCTATGTTCATGGATACGCATGAAAATAACCAAATAATTTGTTCGAACTCCTATTTTTTTTAAGTGTTTTTTTTTCATCCATCTATTTTCAATATATGCAATCTTTCATTTCAGGCTTTTATCAAGCAGAATGGTGAGCCAAAATCGACATCAGGGAAGCAAGAAAAATATGAATCCATCTTTAATCATTATGTGAACTAAAGATTCATCCTTGCTCATTGATACTGAAATAATTAAATGGTGTTAAATCCAATGCTCAAACCTCAAGGAGCACATTAAACTAATTGTACCATGTAATTATCTTGTTTATAATCGTAAGATAGTCTTGGGTGTGATGCAGAACATTAAAGGAACATTAAATGCTCCTTTATTGTTCTTTATTAACTACTAGCTCAACTAGTGTTATGAAAACAAGCAAAACACCTTCACAAGTCACAGAAGACATGAGCAAATTTGAGCTCATCACATCATTTTTATCATTTTTCATGGATGCCCACTTTTGCCTACAATCTATTGTGTTAAGTACAAAAAAACATGGTGTATAATAAAAATGAGTAAAAAACACTAATGCACTTTCGAGACTTAAATGTATACACAATCAGGTCCTGCACACAGTGTTTTTTCAGTATGTATTTTATATTCCATAAAGAGCATATTGCCCTTAATGTACAGAACTAAATGTTTTGGAGTAATCATTTTGGAATGATTTCCTTCTATGTAGCTGTTCGCTGTTGTCTCAGGTTTGATGGGTGTCTTCTCCAAATGGCATGTTTCAGCTCCTTCCACAGATGTTCAATGGGATTCAGATCTGGGCTCATGGAAGGCCACTTTAGAATAGTCCAATGCTTTTCTCTCAGCGATTCTTGGGTGTTTTTGGCTGTGTGTTTTGGATCGTTGTCCTGTTGGAAGACCCATGACCTGCGACTGAGACCAAGCTTTCTGACACCAGGCAGCACATTTCTCTCCAGAATGCCTTGATAGTCTACAGATTTAATTTTACCTTGCACACATTCAAGACACCCTGTGCCAGATGCAGCAAAGCAGCCCCAAAACATTACTGAGCCTCCTCCATGTTTCACCGTAGGGACAGTGTTCTTTTCTTCGGGGAGACGACCAAGGAGGACACCACTGCTGAAAAAAAAATCATAAAAAAGCGAGACTGGAATTTACAAAAATGCATGTTGACAAGCCACAAAGCTTCTGGGAGAATGTCCTTTGGACAGATGAGACCAAACTGGAGCGTTTTAGTAAGGCACATCAACTCTAAGTTCATAGACTCAAAAACCAAGCATACGAAGAAAAGAACACTGTTTATATATATATATATATATATATATATATATATATATATATATATATATATATATATATATATATATATATATATATATATATAATTCACTTTTCCTAAGACGCTTTCAATACATAGATTTATATTGATTAAATTCATTAATTTAGTGGCTGATGTGTTTAGAGAGCCTTAATTTAAAAATGTTGACTTTTTGGACTTTTGCTTTGTGTGTTTTAGACCTGTCAGACAGTGACGTTACTTACTGAAATACCATTAAAATACAATTTAGGTTTCTGTCATTTTTCAACCAATTCTGACAATACACCTATGGAACTGCTCAAAGTTCTTTAAAATGATCAACCAAACGAAGAATTTTAAAAAGAGCAAAATCAACGAAGTAACAGGACTGAGAATAGTTCTAACCAGGGGGTCAAACATTCCCTCTCCTGTTGACAAAGCACACGGCATCAGTTGAATTATCATCGCAGAAATATAAATGAAGCTTACTTCTGGCGTTCTAATGCCATGAAGATGTAAATGCTGAAACTTCCTTTTGTCTCGTAGAATATACCATTGTTTTTATTTTTGTATGTTTGTTTGAGGGTGTAAAGAAGACTGGATAACAATATAGAAACAACAAACTAAATTCAAGTGTATTGGAACTACTTATAAAAACAGGAACTGCTTCAAAATTTGGTTGGGATAATTAAAACCTGAACTTCACAGATTTAAAAGATGATTTTTATTACTATTTGTCATTTGAGGAACGGTCAGGCAACGAATGCTATTTTATGAGCCTTCCAGGTAGTTAAATTGTATTATACTCGCATATGTAATGAGGTCGACGTGCAGGACATTTTGCCTAAAAATAATTAAACAAAACATTATTTTACAGCTAATTTATTTGCCGGAAGCAAAACGCCACTCGTTCAATTATACGCCGCTTGTTCTTAGCTTGAGTCCCTGTGGCAGTTGACTTCAGGAGTGAACGTGCACCTTTTGCTTGACATCACATCATACTACTAGCCCAGAGAGTCAAATATCCAATCAGCGTACGCGTGAAGCGCTACGTTCCCTCTGTCGTCCAATCAACACATAGCGTGAGCTCTGCTCACTGGTGCGTCTCATCTGGTTGGTGGCTTGGAAGAACTCTGTGGAAGCATCCTATCAGAAGAGTCAGCGTCTTTGTCATTATACGAAATTTCGAATACCTCGCGTTGGCAAACTAACCAAATTAACATGAGTTACAAAAGTTGACATCATTGACATGTTGGAGCTCATTGATTAAACAGTGAATGAAGATGAATTGGTCGATTTCAATCGGCAGTTGAAATCGGTGTCCCGGTCCAAATAGTTTATCATTTTGTTTCTTGATTTTTTTTTCTTTTTTAATTTAATCTCCAAAATGTGGACGTTTTTGGGACTAGCCAGCTTCACGTATCTATACAAAAAGTCTGGAACGATTTGGACATTGGCTCACAGAGAGCTCATCACAGCCCTGGTCATATTTCTGTCAGTCGGACTGCTGTTGTCTTATTTCAAATATTTCCATGGCCACAAGTTCAGAATTTCTCGTGTGTTAAGTTCTCCTTTGAGTGCCTTGTCCCTCTTACCTGGCGTCAACCTTCTCATCCCTCAAAGTTCAACGCAGGGGAGTCGGAATGCGGACAACACGTCTCAAAAGGTAAGATTTGTCCACGTTGTTAAAAGGCGTTTTAAATCTCACCACAAACGGTGTTGTGCGTATTTGTGCGGTGAAAATTACGTACAAATAAAAAAAAAAAAAAAAAAAAAAAAAAAAATATATATATATATATATATATATATATATATATATATATATATATATATATATATATATATATATATATATATATATATATATATATATATATATATATATATATATATGTATATATATTACCACATTTTGTAACTATACCCTTGTTCCAAATTGTATACCCATCATGACAATCTGATTTTTTTGGTGATATTTTTGGAATTTATATAAAACAAAAATAAGAAATCATGTTTACATAAGTACTATTCACAGCTTTTGCCAGGTATCTAAAAAATGTAGCTCAGGTGCATTCTCTTTCCAAGAATCAACCTTGAGATGTTCCTACTGCTTAAGTGAAGTCCAGCTTTGGTAAATTCAGTTGATAGGACATGATTTGGAAAGGCACACACTTGTCTTTATAAGGTCCAACAAGTGACCGTGTGTGACAAACAACAAACATGAAGTCAAATGAATTGTCTGTAGTCCTGTGAGATTGGATTGTTTTGAGGCACAATTCTGGGGAAGGATAAAGAAAAACATTCGCTGCTTTGAACATTCCAGTTAGCACAGTGGGCTCCATCTTTCATAAATGGAAGATATTTGGAACCACTGGTACTCTTCCTTGAGCTGGATGGCTGTCTAGACTCAGTTGGTCAGAGAGGTGAACAAGAAACCAGTGGTGACTCTGTTAGTGTTCCTCAGTGGAGAAAGATGAGACTTCCAGTAGGAAAGTGTTTCGCAACTATATTTTGCCAGGCCCCTCCTAGAAAAGAGAAATGATGAAAATTGTTTAAGTATACCTACCTGTATCCTTTTAACATTAACAACAGAAAAACGCAATATAAATCAACTTTCAACAACTGTGAATTATTTTTATCGTGTTTATACGGGTTATAGCTTAGTCTAAAATGGAGAAAAAAAGAAGCAAGTGCACCAAAGTGCCTGAAACTAAAAGAAAATGATGACAATTTCTACTTTATTGCAATTACATTCCACATGACAAAAGCAAAGCCTTTTTCCTGGGATCATCTGCGCCCCCCCGGCATCACCTCGCGCCCCCCCAGGGGGGCCTGCCCCACTATTTGAGAAGCACTGCAGTAGGACAACCATCCAAATTTTTGCCAAAGGTGACTGTTAATAAATTCAGAGATTTCACCTAAAACTTTTTTCACATTGTCATAATGGGGTATTGTGTATTTCCAGATAAGAGATGAATTTAATAGCTTGGAACGAGGCTAAAATGTGAAAAAAATGAAGCACTGATGACGAACCTGATGGCTTAGCTTAGTGCAAAGGCAACTCCAGCAGCACTGAACCGACATGCATCAAAATGTCATGCATTTTATATTCAGAGCATTTTATATTCAGAGGACAGCCTCCCTGCAGTCAACAATAGCTGCCACATGGCCTATTATTGTATTAAAACAAATATGGTAAGTGTTTGCCCTTTCCCCTTGTATATGTCATTTCCCTTGTAGAGCCCGAGAAGAAGAAAACAAGTGGCTAATGGATCGTCCACGTCCTCTGCGAGAGCCGGGACAGACACCGAGCCAGATGTGGTGATCGTTGGGGCTGGGGTACTGGGATCGGCAATGGCGGCCGTACTGGCGCGAGATGGTCGCCTGGTGACGGTGGTGGAGAGGGATCTGAAGGAACCCGACAGGATCGTAGGGGAGCTCTTGCAACCTGGAGGCTATAGAGCGCTCAAAGAGCTGGGCCTTGAAGGTCAGTGACGCGCAAGTGAGCCGAGGCTAACCATTGTAACTTCATCCATCGTATAGGCTGCCGTAGGCTGATATGTTAAAGAGCTGATAACCTGTCATTTGTCATTTGCACGCGTTGTATTACTGTGCAAAGGCTCTTCATATCTTAAACCTACTGGCAAACAATAGGATTGGATTTGCAGTTCATCTAAACCATATTTGTATTGGCTTGGGCCGGTCCTGGGCCGGTTATGACATATTGTCGCTTTAATCACAGCAATCGATCATCAGTCACCATTGCTCATTTTCATCGTGAGTTATTTGATCTGAAAGAAACGATACCATCCCGATTCTACGTCAGGCGCGGTGGAAGGTCTCGACGCCCATTTGGTGAATGGTTATGTGATCCATGACATGGAGAGCAGCACGGAGGTGGAGATCCCCTACCCTCAGGAGGAGGAAAACGTCCAGTGCGGACGTGCTTTCCACCACGGCCGATTCATCATGGGCCTGCGGAGGGCTGCTCAGGCTGAGCCCAAGTAAGCGTCCTCAGAAAAAAAATATTTTTGGGGAGTGTATTATGGAAATCCATTTTAGCATTTATTTGAAATCAGCCGAGGATATATTCTTTATTCTCACTAAGTAATATGATTTGACACGTAATTAGAACAACAGATTGGAAGCTGATATTGAATAAATGCTCATAAATGCACTACATTTCTTGTAGTGGGAAAAAGAATCTTTACTCGTATGACAGTTGTTCCACTAGTGTGCCCTAGAAATTGTACTGCTGGACTGAATAGTCTTAGTGAGGATAAAGAAGGTGGCAGTCGACCTTTACGATGGATATCAAATGAATGCTCAAAAGCATACAATGAAAGCTGAATATGAACACCGATGAGTAGACAGTAGTGCTTACTGTCATTTGTCCATTTGCGTCCCCTAGTGTCACATTCATAGAAGGCACCGTGACCAGTTTGCAGGAAGAAGATGGCTGTGTAACAGGAATTCAGTACAAGGATAAACACACCGGGGACATGAAGGTGCGAAAAGGAAACTGATTGCCTTGTATGTATTATTATTTATTTTTAAATGAGTGTAAAGTTGCTGATGATAATGTCTTCTAGGAATTGCATGCGGCCTTGACAGTGGTGGCTGATGGATGTTTCTCCAAATTCAGAAAGAATCTGGGGTCTGGGAAAGCTCACATTACTTCTCATTTTGTTGGATGTCTCATGAAGGTGCCTCCCACATACACGCACACACACACACACACACACACACACACACACACACACACACACACACACACACACACACACAACTTGAACTATGCAGTATGACTCCTGAGACACCTGAGAAATGGAATGGGACAGCATATTCATGATATGGGACAATTTGATGCAGCTTTACGTTATTTATCTGACTGACTTGTACTTACCAGGACTGCCCCCAGTTTAAAGCCAATCATGCGGAATTGGTGCTGGCCAACCCAAGCCCTGTGCTCGTCTATCAGATTTCCTCCAGCCACACTAGAGTGCTTGTGGATATAAGGGGGGAGATGCCACGTGACCTTCCGCAGTATTTGGCCGAAAAGGTGCACCCTCAGCTGCCAGGTAAATACGAGGCATGCAACCACTTACATACCAGCAAATGCTGGCTAAAATGAAAATCCACACTACTATTTCAACAGGGCATTCATTGAGCCACTTCCTCAAATCATTTTGGCATTTGCTTATAAAGATGTCTTTCCTAATCCAAATTTCAAAAGATTTGTGATAACAATGTAGTACTATACTGTAACAATAATTTGAAAATAACAGAGATCACTGAATGAAAGGGTCCAGGTTGAGGAACTTTTTCACTTCACATTGTGAAGGTAGTATGACATCAGGCAAAAAAAGAAGAAACATGCACAGACAAAGACACGAAAGTAATAATTTTACCAGGATTAAGAATATTTTTTTCTTTATTTATACCTTCATTTATGATGTGTTAGCTGGTGTGGGGCTTTGGTAGTCATTTGCGCGATGACTACATGCAACCTGTGAGTGCCTCTTAAAAATCTAGTATTAGAAATATATATACACATTATTTACAAGATGAATAAGATCTTGGAGAAGTTTGTCACATGTAGAAAAAAAAATATATATATATATATATATAAACACACACACGCACACGCACACACACACACACACACAGTGGACCCTCGGGTTACGGCGTCCTTGGCTTACATTACGTTACTTTACCGTATTTTCTATTGGTGTCTAGTCAAATTGCCTCCGCTGCAACGCATCACTAGAATGCTGGTCTGCTATTGGTCAACGTCTCCACTCCTTAAAATACTGGTCTAATATTGGTCAGTGTGATGAGGTCACAAAGATGTTGGTCTGCTATTGGTCAGCGCACGGGGTCAGAAAGACAGCTGCCGAACGACCTGATCTCGTGTGAGAGTGCTTTCAATATCGTATTTATTATGCATTTTAGTGCTTAATAAAAACTTAAATTGGTTCTCCACAAGTCCCAAGATTGGTAGTGATGTCAAAGAGTGAAGTAAGAATATGATTTGTATCGAAACGAAGCTGGAGATAATCAAGAAATACGAAGAAGGCTAGCCTAGCCTAGCCTAGGCTACCCTCACTAGGGAATATGGCCATAACAAGCGTGTGTCACGTCCAAGGTAAATAAATCCTTTATATATTTTTTATTTATGTTATTTAATTGTATGCATGTATATTATATGAGTAGCACTTACTACGCTATTTTCATACCAATTTTTAATATGTGTATACAATTTTTATGTTTTTACCTGGTATTCTACATGCATTAGCTAAATACCATAGCTTTGGATTGCCCGCCATACAGCGAATTGGCAATTCGATCCCAACCGCTGAACGGATTAATCTCGTAAAAAGGGGGGCCACTCTATCATGTGGCGAAAAAATAGCTAATGAGTTTAGAACATCAAGTAAAAACATCAAAATTGTACATACATATTAAAATTTGGTATCAAAATAGTATAGTGAGTGCTACGTATATTTAATATTCATCTTTACAATCAGAAAACATCATACATAAAAAAATTAGAAAGGATTTATTTACCTTTCAATGGTGCTTCTTATGCTCATATTCCCTAGTAAGGGTAGCCCATGCTAGGCTAGTTTCATATTTCTTATATCCAGCTTCATTTCCACATAAATCATCTTCTTTCTTTAACATCACGAGCAATCTTGGGACCCATGGCGAACCCAGTCAAGTTTGATTTAATCAGTAAAATGCACTATAAATACGGTTTTGTAACCGTGATAGTTTTACCATTCCACCATTTTGAAACGAGTGTGGCCGGCCAATCGCAGCATTGTAGTGATGTGTTGCAGGGAGACAGTTGACGGCAACAGAAAACAAATGCACTTACCTAAAATCGCCTACAGATGGAGACAAAACAACACAAATACAGCCTACTCCCTAGAGTCATGACAGTTGTTTTTGTCGCAAAGCGGGGAAAATACCTTGGAGGGCATGAAAAAAAACCCTCAGTATTCCACATCGCAACATGAAAATAACGTAAGCCAGGGACGCTGTAACCCGGGGGTCCGCTGTATATAGTTCAAATCCACCAGGCTCCGGCCTTCCCGTGTGGAGTTTGCATGTTCTCCCCGAGCCCGCGTGGGTTCTATCCCGGCACTCTGGCTTCCTCCCACGCTCCAAAAACATGCATGGCAGTTGTATTGGACATACTATTGGTGTATTGGTGTGATTGGATGCATGAGTGGTTGTTTGTCACTGTGTGCCCTGTGATTGGCTGGTAACCAGTTCAGGCTGTCCCCCGCCTACTGCCCGAAGCCAGCTGGGAAAGGTACCAGCAAGCCTGCAAGCCTTGTGAAGATAAGCGGCTGTAGAAAATGGATGCATATGAATAACCAACTCCTGTACTAACAAAATATGAGTTCAAAATAGAAAGCAAGTGGTAGGAATAGATACATTTTGTAACTCTTCCTACTCCCTTTGAACATGTAAACTGCACTGAACCGTAATCTCCATTGTTGTTTTCTTTTTTTTGCCAGCTCTTTCTTTTTTCATAAATTTTACAAATGATATGATCACTCAAAAGTGCATACAATTTGAGGGCAAAGAATTGAGTGTTTTGTGTCTTTAATGTGAGGCCGATATAATTAATAGTGTGCAATACGTAGGGGATTAAGTCTTCTTGTGACGGAAGGCGCTGCGTTCATGCCAGCTCCGGCTTTTCATCTGAAATATCAGAGGTGCACTCTGAAAGCTGTAACCTTCAGGGGTCCATCTGAAATGGGGGCGCCGCTTATATTGATGGGGCACGTTTAGATATCCCGCACTTGTACTCGGCGTGCAACCTTCTGGCAAGGTGGCTGAGGGATCTGTGATCTCTTCAGGGCATTTGAAGGAACCTTTCATGGAGGCGCTACAGAACGACCGTGTCAGGTCCATGCCTGCCAGCTTCCTCCCGCCCTCTCCTGTCAACAAGCCAGGTACCGACTCACATGGAAGCGGCCCATTTCTACTGTTAGTTCGTTTGTGCGCAGACGGTTCCATGCGTGTTGTGTCTTTGTGGTGCGCAGGCGTGTTGCTCCTGGGTGACGCTTACAACATGAGGCACCCTCTGACTGGAGGAGGGATGAGCGTGGCGCTCAACGACGTCCGCATCTGGAGAAGCCTGATTCGGAACATTCCGCAGCTGTACGACGACGGCGCCGTGTTACAGGTGAAAGCAGCCCAGAATTGCTCAGTTTTGTTGAACCTTAAATCTCAAACTCACATGACTAAGCACCAAGCACTTACAGAGATCTGTTAGACCACGTGTCAAACTCTAGGACTGGGGCCAGATCCGGCCCGCCGCATCGTTTTATGTGGCCTGTCAACTGCCACGATCCTTGTGCATGTACCAAAAGTTGAAATTTATTCTGGATTGGTTGTGTATATGTAATAATAAAATGAAATTCCCAATGAGGGACGTTGGCACACTTGCGATAGAAAGCACTATGAAGAAGTGAACCTAACCATTTCAACTCAAAAAGGGATCCGCATTCTATATAGGGTGTCAAAAGACAGGTTGCAAAGACTATTTGGGCGAAAGATTTAGGTGTGTTAAAAATGTGTTTGGCCATTTAGCAGCGAATTTTTAGCCTAGCATTCTTTTTTTTTTTTAACACGTCTTTGGTTTCAGTTGAAACATGACATATCACTGAGAATTTGATATTCACTTAACCTTTACATTTAAATACAGGGAAATAAACACGAACTGTCACCACCATCAAATGTTCTCTGATCTGATGAATTCAATAATAGGGAAACCTATTCAACAATATTTTTACCAGTTCAGGGTTGATTTGAAATATGGCATATGGTTGAAAATAAATGTTTACTGAACTTTTGTATTCCCCAAACAGAAAAATAAGTCATCATAATCAGAAAAGGTTTTGATCTTAATAAAAGAAATTTAATTCACAGCTTTAAATGGCGGATGACGTGCCTGCATTAAAGAAGTACTTTTTCCTTATGAAATACAGCACTGCCCCCAATAAAACACTGGGCAAAACATCTACAATAATATAGTAATGACACAATATTTAAGTTGAAGTCTGGCGGTCGTGCTAGTACACTCCCATTTTCATAGGTCATCAAGGATACTGACGTCCATCGATTTAAGATAGTCCGTGGTTGCTCCTTGTTGCACAATCTTCACATCTTAAAGGGACAGTGTGAAAAGATTCGGGCCGTTTTTCAATAAAAAGGAATCAATCAAATGATTGTAATTTTCAAAAACTTGCAATGAATGTGTTCTTAATGACTATGATTATGTTTTAAGTATAGTCATAGGTCTAGTTATCATTAAATTATATTGCATGAGGGGTGGCACTTCTCCGGAGGCGGCCATGTTTGTTATAGCTAAGGACATTGGTAAATGCAGCACCTGCAGCTCCTTCTTCTGGCTGTAATGAAAAACGGTCTAAATATTACACACAATACTTTTAAGCCAGTCGAGACGCTCCCTCAATGGTGGAAGGAAATCAACTTCCCGGTTGTTAATTGTATTTTTTTTTTTTTGGAACTAGTAATATTGCTTTAAGAGAAAAGTCATCGACAATGCAGCTGCCCTCTTGTGGGTTGATTTAAAATTGCATTTTGCATGTATTTTATGGGCTGGTTAACAGGGCCACAAAGCAGACATCAATTTTATGACAGGCCACAGGTTTGGTCCCAGAGTTTGGTTATAGTATTTGCCTTTGACTCATGGCACATATACTGTAGAAAAATTATAATTCACAATCAGTGCTGTTGCCTTTTAAGGCTGCCGACAAATACAATTCATTCTCTGCAAGCGCGTTCTGAAATCTTTTTTTCCTTCGTTGAAGTCTGTGATGTCGTCACCCCCCCCCCCCCCCCCCCCCATCTGATTAGGCAAAGAAAAAATTCCACTGGGAGCGCAAATCATCTCATTCTTTTGTGGTGAACGTGTTGGCCCAGGCCTTGTACGAGCTGTTCGCAGCCACAGATGGTGAGCGTCTGTAGCCGACAAATATTGTTATTAGCTTGCAAATATATGCAAGTCATTTTTTCTTCTTCATTTTGGTGTGACCAGAGTCACTGCATGAGCTGAGGAAAGCCTGTTTTCAGTACTTCAAACTTGGAGGAGAGTGCATCGCTGGACCGGTCGGACTCCTCTCAGTGTAAGATTGGTCCTATCCTACTGTAGTGGTATTGCACTTGTTCCATGCTGTCAATGAATCATTACATCTTTATTCATCTTTTTTTTTACCAGTTTGTCACCCAAACCAATGATTCTCATTGGTCATTTCTTCGCTGTGGCCTTGTATGCAATCTACTTCAACTTCAAGTCTGAGTCGTGGCGCACCAAACACAAAGCTTTATTGAAATGTGGAGCCATCCTCTTCCGAGCCTGTACTGTCATGTTCCCCCTCATCTACTTTGAGATCAGGCACCTGCTGTACTGAAAGGCCTTCCCATGGATGCACGGGGGCAGGACTCAGTCTCCATGTCGCACAGAAAAAAAAAAAAAGTGATGCTTATCACAGGCCTTCATGTGACACGTTTATTTTGCACATGACTTTGCCTAAGGACGACAATTGTTCACTGTACATTCATATTTGAGATTTGCACAAGTCAGTGGGGTGGGGACTACACACATTCTGCCCTCATTTTCAACCTTGGTATTAAAACACATATGTATTTTCCTTTTGTAACTTGCTTAACATTTTAGTAGTGTTTTTCATACAGGTTAGTGTGCCATGTCTTTTAATTGTAGTGCCTATTACTCCACATTTAATACACGGGGAAAATGCAACTTGCAAAGAAGGATCCTGTATAGAGATGGGCAGGTACGGTTACCAGTTATCGGGCTGATACCTGGCCATATTTCAAGGTATCAATATTAGTTATGGTAGCCAACACCAGTGTCGGCTGTAGCCAAGCTGTAGCTGTTTTACCATCAGGAGGGTTTACAGTGTGATTGTGAGCGGTGGTTGTGTCTGTGTGCCCTGTGATTGGCTGACAACCAATTCAGGATGTACTCCACCCGTATTCTGATACTGTTTACCGATGTGTTACACACTAACCCCAGGCTACTTAGTTTTAGGCTTTAATTTGGAAATGCAACGCTAATCAAAACAAAACAAATATGGTTTTACATCTGTTAACACACTGTACAAAAACTCACTATGTTTAAATGCCTGCGTCAATGTTGACAACACTGAAAGAATTTGTATAAAGTCTTGGCGTTGGCTGAACTTTTAACGGACAAATCAACAAACCTTAGTTCTGTGGACCCGTTACATTTACACATACCTACACAATTTGATCCTGTGAAAACAAATAGCTTTCATTGTGAACAAGGTCAGTTGACTGATTTTAGCCACACATCACACACATTGTTGGGCCAGTTACTCCTAAACAGTAATGCATTTTTTTACTTATTACTGTCATTTCCAAGTAATTAGTAACATAATATTACTGTATGGGAAATACGAGGAATTAACACTACTTCTGCATTACTTTTACATTACTCTCACAGACATATCTGGAGATATGGATTTGCCATTCTAAATGTAGCTCATTAAAAATTCAGTGGAATGACCTTAGACAAAGCTTAAGTAAACTTACGTGCTCAAAATAAATACTATTGCTCTCTTGGACTTGTAAATGATGCCTAGATCACTGGAAATGTAATATAAGTATATATATATATATATATATACAGTGGTACCTCGGTCTTTGAACGCCTCTATACTCGACCAAATCGGTGCTCGACCAAAAAAATCAAGTAGGTAATGCATCGGACCTCAATCAGATTTTCGGTGCTCGACTAGCCGAGCCTAGGTGCTCGACTAGCCGAGCCTAGCCGAGCCGAGCCGAGCCGAGCCGAACGCGCTCCTCGGCTCTTTTCGGCCGACCCGAACGCGCTCCTCGGCTCTTTTCGGCCAGTTCAAGCGCCAGTTCAACTCAGACCGCCAACGGAGTAAGGCTTACGCAGTTTGTTTGCGTACGTATTTCTTTCCAATTTTCAACTTTTTTCTGTTGCGCTAGCCCTTAATGATGGGTCCTAAGAGAGATCGTGATAAGGGGAAGGCAAAGAGAAAAACAGTGAGGACCACTATCGAACGGAAGAAAGAAATAATAGCAGAATATGAAAGTGGTCTACGGGTGTCCGACCTCGCATCGAAGTACAAAATGGCAAAGTCAACCATTTCCACTATCTTGAAGCATAAGGAAGTGTTAAAGAAAGCTGATGTTGCAATGGGAGTGACAGCAATTAGTAAGCAAAGGCCTCAGATAATGGAAGAAATGGAAAAGTTGCTTCTTATCTTCACCAAGGAAAAGATGTTGGCAGGGGACAGCATTAGTGAAGCTCTCATCCGCGAAAAAGCTCTTCAAATTTACGAAGATCTATTGAAAACTACTGGAGGTGAAAGTGCTAGTTCATTTACTTTCAAGGCAAGCAGGGGATGGTTTGAAAAATTTAGACACAGAACGGGAATTCATAAAGTTACCAGGCATGGGGAGGCATCCAGTTCGGACAAAGCAGCGGCTGAGAAATATGTTACAGAATTCAGCGAGACCATCAAGGCTGAAGAGTATGTTCCTGAACAAGTGTTTAACTGTGACGAGACTGGCCTGTTTTGGAAGAAATTGCCGGCCAGTACGTACATCACAAAGGAGGAGACAAAAATGCCTGGTCACAAGCCTATGAAGGACAGGCTAACGCTGTTATTGTGTGCCAATGCTAGTGGAGACTGCAAGATCAAGCCCTTATTAGTGTATCATTCAGACAATCCCCGTGTATTCAAGAGAAATAACATCATTAAAACTAAGTTACCAGTTATGTGGCGAGCTAACACTAAGTCATGGGTCACAAGACAATTTTTTACTGAATGGGTCCATGAAGTGTTTGCTCCCCAAGTTAAGGCATACCTCATCGAAAATAAGTTGCCTTTAAAATGCCTCTTAGTGATGGACAATGCCCCTGCCCACCCTCCAGGTCTAATGGATGACTTAACAGATGAATACAGTTTCATCAAGGTGAAGTTCTTGCCCCCCAATACTACTCCCTTACTCCAGCCTATGGACCAACAGGTAATTGCTAACTTTAAAAAACTGTACACCAAAGCCCTCTTCCGAAAGTGTTTTGATGTGACATGTGATACCCAGTTGACCCTTGGAGAATTTTGGAAGTTTCACTTTAATATCCTCAATTGTGTTAACTTAATAGACCAAGCTTGGAGTAACATCACTTGTAGGACATTAAACTCTGCATGGCGAAAACTTTGGCCTGAGTGTGCACCTGAAAGGGACTTCGAGGGTTTCCAGTATGAGGCTGTTCCAAGCACTTCTGCTGTTATTCCTGTTGGTACATGTACTACTGAAGAAAATGCTGTCATGGAGGACATTCTTTCCATGGGAAAAAGTTTGGGCATTGAGGTCAGCAGGGAGGACATTGATGAGCTTGTGGAAGGCCACTCTTCCGAGTTAACCACGGAAGAGTTATTGCACCTGCAACAACAGCAGCAGCAAGATTTGCTTCAGGAGCAGGAATCCTCAGACGATGAGAATGTAAGAGAGGAGGCTTCCAGTGCAGTGATCAATGACATGTGTGCTAAGTGGGGTGAGTTGCAGGCGTTTGTTGAAAAATACCATCCTGATACCACAGTCACTAATCGTGCTGTGATCATTTTCAATGAGACTGTTATGGCGCACTTCCGAAAAATTGTGCAAAAAAGGCAGAAGAAGCAACTTACAATGGACAGGTTCCTTCTTAAAGAAAAGAGGAAGGCTACTGCCCAGCCAGATTTACCTCCACAGAAGAGAGAGAGAAGGGAGAAAACCCCTGAAGGCGCTTCACCTAGCGTCATCATGAAAGGGGATTCCCCTTCCAAGGATTAACCCTCCCTCCCGTCCTCGCCGCATCCATTCCCGTATGCCATCAGCCACTCTCCAAAACGTAAGTAAATTATACAAAATGCTTAATAATGCTTTATATATCTTTATCATGTACCGCTTGTGCACATTTACGTCCTCATTGTTGTTTAGATACATGTTCTTATAATATTTTAGGTATTTTTCTTAATGGTAAAAACGGATTAAAATAGTTTCCATTATTTCTTATGGGAAAAATTGTTTCGGTGTTTGAACAAATCGGTGCTCAACCACCACCTCGGAACGGATTATGGTTGAGTACCGAGGTACCACTGTATATATATATATATATATATATATATATATATATATATATATATATGTATTTATGAAGTCTACATACCAAATGGCAGGCAGCTCAATAAGCTAAAATTTTCAAAAGGGCTAAAATATGCAAGTGCGATTGAATCGTACGTAGAAAGATGACCAACGTCAACATACGCCTGGTTGTAACCATTAATTAATCTTTATTAATTTATACATGACTGATACATGATATTCAGGTGAAATAAGTGGAAGAATTACCCATATTATTCTTTGTGACTCTCCACAAGGACATAAATACTGGTGCGGAAGACCAGAGGGGGATGGTGGCGGGGCGATGGCCCTCGCGTGAGAATCAGGCAGCGTCTCGGGTCAAGCATACCTACCTGTCCGAGACTCACTCGGCTGCCCGCGGGCATTGAAGGCCACCCCCCGTGGCTGGACCGAACCACGTTGCACCCCGCTTCCCACCTCAGAGTGGCCCTCCTTTTGAACACAGAGCGTCCGGGCATAACCTCTTTGATATTGGTAGCAGCAAGCGTTCTACTAACAATTAACATCTTATGACCTCAACAAAAAAAGTACTGTACAGCTACTGCTAATAGAATCTAAGAACCTGGCCTTGAGGCTTTTACACGAGATTAAAGTGCTAGAAGCAAACCCACCAATCCACACTTCGTCATATATATTTACTGTATATAGCATCATTTACAGGATAATATACATTATATTGTAACAGCTGAAATGTCAGCACAAATAGATCACTGTCACACTTAACAGCAAAATATATATGATTATATACACATCTATATAATCATACATACCGATATATATGTATAATTTTCATATATGCATGTAAAACGGTTGAGCACGTCTCAGGCTTTTCAACTGACAGCCAGAAAAGCAATTGTGTATTAAGACGTACAAGCTTTACACGCTCATCTCTTGAAAGCGCCACGGGGGGGCGGGCAAAGTGCCGCGGGCCCTGGCGGGGCTATTTGAGGTCACAGGACAGTTATTTGCATATTCCACAAAATCTATTGCAACATATTACTGTCTACTAACAGTACAGCCGGTGTTAGCTGGACTCACACGTACACCCACTGAACAGAACATTACGACGATGGCTGATCTGGTTATAGCTGTGTGCTTTCAGATGGTGTGCTAGGACTGTGAACGACAGGAGGACTACCACACACAATATACGCCATTAGTTTAGCCTCAAGAGGACAACCTGAAATTGGACTGTAGGAGGAAAAACCAAACGGAACAAAATAAACAAGCCAAATCGTTCCCTTCCGTCTTCACCTTCATGTTCCAGTAGCCTTTGCAGTTATCCCAACAAGATCACTTGCTCTGGATACAACGCTATCGCCGCGTGGATAGGAATGTGTTTCTCCTTGCTTCCTCGTTCGCTTAGTGAGTAATGTCCTACTGCATGGGCAAAAGGCGAGTAGCTGCTGGGAACGCCGCTAGGGCGGTATAGCACAGTCTTCTTCGTAATCCCTTTACACCGAGATTCGCACCTCTTGACACTCCCTCCTACGCTGCAAAGACGCTGCACGAGGCCATAACAAGATACACGAAAAGGTAGTATTTCCACAGAGAGAGAGAGAGCGAGAGAGAGAGAGAGAGAGAGAAAAAAGCTCCAGAGTAACTGCAGTAGTAACGCACAACGAGCATCCCATAGAGGGCTTCCTGCCTAGGGAGCCCCGGTGATGCACATTCAGGGTTGGGACATCGCCATGGTTCTAAGGAGGAGTGCTCCTCACTCTGCCTTAATGCAGGACTTGTCTGTTTCCCCTGCGGTGCGCCCAAGTTGTTACTCGAAAGCCCAGATCTCTATGTCCTGCACATAGAAATCTTCCTTTTTCGACAGCATGGGGTTCCCGAATGTTTTGCATGAGTGACTCCTGCCGTGGTAAAGATCGCCGTCCAGCCAGAGACCGAACTCGCCGCTGGGAGAAAAGAAATTTAAGTTGCGTGCTCCAAATGTTTCCCACTGCTCAAAAGTTCTATCCATGGGGGTCGGGGGACTCACCTTCCGCCACCGAAGGCTAAGGAGTCCATATCTCCCTTGATGAAGAACATGTTGTCACCAGTCCATTTGTACACCTGTTGTAGACACAATAGTGCATATAATCGGATGATATTGCATGACGTCCCTGTTGACATTGGTTAATAAACTCTTTACAATACTCATTAACCCAATGACAACGTATGCGGCACCTGAATAAACATCAGATCTTGCAGACAATAAAAATGAACAAACTTCACAGCCTACTTAAGTTAGACGATTTCATTGGAGCAGTTCGCCTGGTACCTAAAGCAGTCTTTGGACTCATTTTTTCCACACGCTTTTGCTTTTTACAGATGCTGCTTACGTACGATTCCATTTTTAACCATACAATCTTCATGCCATTTGAATGTTACACAACCTGTAATTAATTAGCAGTGTGTACCTCAAACTCAGGATTGAAGGTGAAGAGGAAGGTCTCTCCGGTGCCATAAAAGCCATCGCTGACTTTAAAGGGCTCTGACGCGAGGGCACCAAAAACCTAGAGTGAGTGGGGGGGGGAAAAAAAACAAAACAAAAAACAAACTCAGAGGGCCCAATTCTGTAGCGGTGTACTAAACTTGCAAACTTACAAAGCATACCTGCCCGTCACTATCCTTAATGACCATGAGCACCGGGGTGTCCTGTCCCTGCATGGCTCTGTACAGCGTCTTGATGCTCATGCCATGTTTCGATGTGCCAAAGGCAAGCGTCCACGGGTAACCGATGGTCCGCGGTGGCAGGTTCCTCGCAAGCTACCCGACGGAAAGTGGGAGACACAAAAGGCAATGAAAGCCTAAAAAGGCCACAGCGACCCATGCTCAATTACATCTGCAGCGACCTTTGAACACCATCTGCCATTTAAAGAAGACTAACATGGTCGCAAACAGCCAGTGATGTCCCTGGAGAAAGGGAAATGGAACACCACATGAGAGCGCCTGTTGCTTTCGCAATGAAGTCTTAAAAACAAGTTTGTTTGACTTCTTAACACCTGCACGGGACTAGCAGTTTTCCGTTAAGGAAAGAAGAAGAAAAAAAAATAAAGAAAAACCCTTAAGATTTACCCTTTACTGCTAGGTACAACAGCCTGCAAACTGTATTCACTCTTGAATAGTTAATCAGACTGTGGCCTCTTGTTGATTCAGCACATTCTGCTGGCGGCGCTGTAATGAGCGTCCTCAAAACGATGCCTCGAGCAGATGAGGCTCCACTTGGCTCGCCTCTGCGCTGCCCGCTTACATCCTCAGGGTGATTGCAGGAAGTCGCATATTGGCAATCTATCGGTCAACGTGCCAACTGGGACTCATTTGGAGGCGCGCGACTGTGTGTAAAAGCAAAATGCCTGCAGGGCCTACAACACACATGCAGCAGCACTAGAGGCAGATGATCCAGATCTGTGCATGCATATCTCCCAGTTACCTGCTTCCTCCTGGTGATTTGAATGTACTGCCATAATAAATAATAATTTCAATCTTGTATTGTTCTGAAAAGTGCTCAGAAAGCTAATCGCTGTTACTGTTATTTTGTCATTAAATGCCAATGTTTCAAAAAGGAGGTGTAGCACATTTTCTCTTTTCAATCTCCAAAACATCCTAGCACATACTAATCTTTTGGTCACATTACATCAATGCTATTCCATACCGCTCACAGCGCCGCGAGGCATGTTTGCATCTGGTGATTGCTCTAGATTTGTTCATTTAAAAAAAAAGATTATGGTCCTCAATTATTTTATTTTATTTTTTTTTAAGTTGAGCAGTGGAACAGCATGTCTCAGCTTTCACACATTTTCAGCCATCTGTCAGAGGGAACTACCACTTCAGCAGTGTTGTTATTGTTGTCAAAATCTCTTCTCTTATTCTGCACATGGACAGGGCAGTCATCAGGGCGCCTAAATGTCTGTTGTTCTATCTAAACTGCTGAAAATAATCCAGCAGAAAAACACAAAGCAGTTGTGCAGAGGACAGGTACAAGAAAGTTGAAAAGATTTAATGTCTATTCATACATTGTGTTCAAGGGTGACAGAATTATTAGTTTCAGGTACATGTTCCTCTTAAGACCCAAAAACAGATGTTATGGACCCCGCAAGACCAAGTTTATGAACTACTATTCCAAAGGAACACTCGAAAAAGGACTTTAAAAAAGTACTCAACCCGAAATCAACTTTTTTTTTGGATGATAAATTGTTTAAATGAGTGCCTACTAATGACGTCCATATAAGCAAGTGATTATTTTGACATTTTAATGCATGCTTCTTGAAAGCTTGAATTTGGGGCAAAAACCAGCTGTGTGGCACCATATTAAGGTAAACACTGGGATCTGCACAATTTGGCTGTTTGTCTTCTCTCATTGGATGAGCAGAGACTATTGATGCAACTTGGTGAATCTGACGTAGTCGCTCTGGCACAGTAGCATACACAGGCGGCCCAGTCATGTACACACCTCCTACGAATTGCAATTGGAATAGTAGTGTTTACGGGCATCCTCCTATCGATTTTCAGGTTTGTGATGTATTAGCTTCGATTTGCTAAGTTTATTTAGCATAACTCGGCATTCCATTGAAATGATTTAGGTCATGATTTAGTCTAGGCTGTCAATTAGTCAGCGCACCCAGTCCCATCTCTCCCTTGCAAGCCCAACATTTCTCAAGGCAAAGCTCCCTTTGAGCGCTGTTGGTAAACAGCAGTAAGAAGGTGAGGTTTATCCCAAGCAGATGTGAGGAAACCTGCACAGGATTAACTCATGAATAACTGCAGGCCCTGGCAATATCCCAGGAAGAGTACTGGTGGGTTCACAGTGGTCTTTCAAATGATTCTAGATAATAAATGTTGTGTTCTTCAGTCCCAAAATAAAATTGAAAAAGGACCATACTGATTGTCTTCAGATCAAAGTTCAAAGGACAGTATCGGTAATGAATAGGACTGTGTTGTAACTTGCACATCTGTGAAGTCCTCATTCATGCTCAACAGTTACCGACAGGTGTTGATTCCAATTTTAACTTGACAACCCTGGGCCAAATTGTGCACATGGCATCTGAACACTCGACTAGCTTACAATTGTCACATTCAATAGCACAAAACATGACAACAGCAACACCGGACAATTGAGCAACTTGAAAATGTAAATCAAGCAAGAAAAGCTTCATGCATAACTGTCTGTAGTTTGCAAACAACATTGAGTGTTGTTAAAAGGAAAAACGATGCAAGACAGTGGTAACTGTACTATTGTCTCAGCTTTTTTGTATAGCATGGAAAGCATCAATTGAGTGAATATTTTCAATGCAGTGAAGTTTATCAGTTTCAACATTAGATATGTTGTTTTTGTCATAAATTCAACTGGACCTAGGTGGAAAAGGATTGGCAAACATTTGTTGAAAAATCTAAAGACAATTTGACTTTCTCAGAGGAAATGATGCTACATGTTGGTTTTAACTCGTTCAGTGCCATGGATGAGAATTCTTTCCTATAAAGGGACAATGTGTAAGATTTAGACTGTTTTTCATTAAAAATTTATAAATTTAATCATTATAAATTTCAAAAACTTGTAAATAAATGTGTTCTTAACAACCAACAGTATGTTTTAAATATAATCATAGGTCTACTTATCGTTAAATTATATCACATGGAGGGGTGGCACATCTCCGGAGGCAGCCATGTAGCACCTCCTGCTGTCCGTAATGAAAAACCGTCTAAATCTTATACACTGGTATTACTGCAATTATAAATAATAAAATTCTTGTCAAATACGTTTTTTTTAATGGAGGGTAGCTGACTCCCTTGACTAATGCTTATCTAATATAAACCAATTGCGTACTGTAGAGATAACTGTGACCATTGGATGGTGATGTTTCCACACATACAACACAGGTATTACCTACATGCAATTCTAAGTAAGGAATAGAAATCAAGCTTTCAAATGATACCACCCATATTTACATAGACATAGCACACAATATTCTGTTGGCTTTACAAGATGAGTGACAATGCCTAATATACTGGCCCTTTAGAGCAGGGGTCCCCAACCTTTTTGAAACAGAGAGCTACTTCTTTGGTCCCCAGTAATACGAAGGGCTACCAGTTTTGCGTGAAGACCCTGATCATGTTATTGATATCACACAATAATTAAGAAACAGCTGTAGTATATATGTAAATCAAGTGTAATATGTAATGTATGTCATAGATGCATAATCGTTAGAAAAATCCCAAGAAAATCACAATGTTCTACCACCTGTAAACTATTTGCAGAACAGGTTTACGGGCTACTCATGTGATACTCAGGGGCTACCCAGTGCCCACGGGCACCACGTCGGTGAACCCTGCTCAAGAGGTTTCCTTTTCCGATAACACACGAAAGAGTTCACGTGTCCTACTTTGCTTCACAGTTATGAAATGATGTTTGTGTATGTTGAAGCTGCAGCAGGGACTATACCTTCTCAATCTGATCAGCCTCCAGGAGATCACTTGGCTCTCTGAGGTTTGGTTTGAATGTTTCAGGCTCTAGTTCCGTTTTGATGGATGTGTCATGCTTGGAGTTCACCTCCTCTTTGGTTGTGATCTAAAACAACAAACACAAGTCAGTGCATTGCACATCAACACTAAGAATGACATTTTCAGATTCCAGAGAGTTCTTTGGAGGTGGTTGGGGCATCTCACAGTGGTATTAAGACCACCAAATTTGCTTCAGCTACAGCTGCTTTGAGTAGGAAAATCCAACACAACTTTTCAATGGGATTCCCATGACCACACTTATTTGTCACATACAAAACACATACATAAAATGTATGCGTATTTAACAGAAAACAGCTAATAAGAATTTGTACACAGACTGCTCCGAAATACCACCTGCCACAAGATAAAGCTATAGTGACGGCAAAACCGATACAGTGAAAACAAGCCAACTTCACTGCGCTCCAGTGACAAATATTTTCAGTCAACTGCTTGAGAAGGGTTTTCATACATAGCTTGAATTTAGTTTTACACTCTAAAGCAAACTTACCAAACTATTTTTTAATCAAAGCAGTGGCAGCATTTGGTATGCAAATATATTTGTGTGCAACAGCGGCAACTGCAGAAGTGTGCAGTCCGCTGGAGCCTAAAGGAGACAGTGTTGGGCAGGGACAGCAAGCAAGGCTGGCCGCATTATAAAGTGGGCGGGCAGACAGAGCTGATCTGGGCACCTGAAGTCTTTTGCAGAGAGAGCGCAGATCTTCGCTGTTTAGAGCATCGATCCGACGGTGGTACTCCGTCATAGACACTACCTGGTAGTACAAAGACAGGAACAGGTAGAACATAAAGGGCTGCCAGGTCTATTACTGGCAATGACGAAGGGTTTCTGAAGTCCCATTAAGTGCATTGCGTTGCAGTGCGAAACAGGTGTGGACTTCTTTGGACAAAGCCATTGGTGAAATTTTCTCAGTTTATTTTGCATGTTTGTGTAATACGTTTCAAAGGATCAATTTAGAATGTTGAGTAAAATATTTAAAAGATAATCCAACGCACTGCTCCAAAAAAAAAAAAAAAACAACAACAAAACCTCGGAAAGACCCACCGATCAACAACCAACGCAAATGACAAATTGCTCCACTTGAAAAAGAAACAAGATTTTGACAATATCAATGTTTAATAAATCAGCAACAAAATGTAATTCTCAAAAGCATGGTGTACATTTTAGATTGCAAAAGTGTCAATATTGACAATGGCAACTTTTAAATCACAATACGCGATTCCAAGCTGCAAATATTTTCATAAGTCAAATGTACAGTGGAATACTACCCGCAAAATTATTTCTTGAAGCATAAGCAACGCTTCTGTCTGATCATTTCTTTTATTGAAAGGAAAGAAAGCATAAACTGTTACAAACGCATCGTCGCGAGCTGCTGTCAGCTGCAACTCATGCTCAAGTTCCATAACAACTGACTCTCACAGTCCTCCTTAGCAGTTTTAATGACCGGACAACAACGGACATTATTGCAACTTACAAGAGGAAGTAACCAGTTGCAAGACTCGAGCGAAATAGCTTTGCTGATCGCTTCAGTCACAGAGTGTGGAACACTCCCATATAGCATTCACATTTGCATTGGCATCTCACTTGGTCAGGTCACACAGGTAAAATCCTTAGATGGCCCCAAAGGGATTCGCAACGAGCAGGAGTAGCCACCTGGTCCATTCCCAGATATTTGACTTTGGTCCGCATGGTATTATAAGCAATCAGTTTTGTATTTTAGTAAATTTACTGTATTTAAAAGCTTGGCGGTTAGCAAACAACATCTCCATATTTGAAGTGACATGACTTCTTCACGAGTTTCCACCTGTCATGTATACAGTGCACCCCCAGGTTACGGCGTCCGTGACTAACGTTTTAGCCACATTACAATGTGGAATACTGAGTTTTTTTGTCCCCTCTTTAAGAGATTTATCCCGCTTTACGATTAACATCAACAACTGTCATTTTGCCTCCTTCTTGAGTTGTTTTTAGGTAATTGCTCTTATTTTCGGTGTCAAACTGCTTCCGGTGCAACGTGTCTCTACAATGCTGATCTGCTATTGGTCGGCGTCAAGACTCCCTAAGATACTGGTCTACTATTGGTTAGCGTGATGGGGTCACGAAGATGCTGGTCTACTATTGGTCGGCGCACGGGGTCACAAAGATGGCTGCTTTAGCACTTACTATACTATTTTGATACCAATTTACAACATGTATATACAACTTTTATGTTTTTACCTGTGGTTTTACACGCATTAGCTAATTAACATAGGTTTGGATTGCCCGCCATACGGCGAATTTGCAATCCCAACTGCGGAACGGATTAATCTCGTAAACCGGGGGTCCACTGTATCTGGGTGCCACCCACTGTCCAAAATGAGACACCGGAGCACCATTTTATTTCGTTCAATTCTTAGTACTTTACAGTACATCAATCCTTGCGATGAAGTTGAGGGCATTTTACTTCCTCTGGATATTTAGGTTTCATTGTAATTTTGTTGTTGTTCTTTATTTCATTATGTGTTCTATACAAACTATGTACGTTATGAACAAATGTAAAAAAACATCATGGAAAATCTCCATACCTTTCATGCAATTTAAAGATAAAAAGGTAAAAAGTGTCCCCTCGTTGCTTTATCTTTTACACCATCAGTGCATCTATACTGCAGAGAGATGCATTGTGAGTTTCCTGCACGCCAAACAGACGAGTTTAAGGGAATCGCAGATGCCACGGGCCCTCCTCCAACATCAACCTACAGTACAGTAAAAAGTGCAGCGAGATTCCTTTTTCTAGTCGTGTTGGGACAATAATTTGACAAAGTACTTTTGATCGTGTGTCTAGTGCAAAACGTCGCCAGTGGCCGACCAAACATGATAACAGGTAACACTTGAAATTCCAATTTATTACAACAATGCTACGTTTTGTCTTCACCGCTTTAAGCTGACTGTTGAGGACAGTAATTGGAGAACACTCGACAGTAGTACGGTGAGGACGAAAGGTAGCGTTGGGAAGATATTAATGTTGTAATGCAGCTACCGGCTCCACTCTAGGGCGACGTCCGAGTGCCGTTATTCCGAGGGTAACCCTTTCTGTAGCCCGATTATGGCCAAGGGATGGAAACAGGAAGGGATACTTGTTATATATTAAATAAATATTAAAAGTTATTGTGTAAGGTTTAATAATGAAAGCTTTAAGTAAATATTTGTACTGCAGTAATCTTTGTCTCAACTATGTAAAGCACAAATACTTTTCACATTTAAACAATTCTGGTACCTATAGACACATGCATTAAAATTCCTGGCAATAGGGGAACCATTGTATTGGGATACATAGGGGACCAAAAAGGATGTTATTTTACTTTGTCTATAGTTTTTTACTTGTATTTTTCAACATTATATTTACACTTGATCCCCACTATTTGAGGAATTGGGACCAGACCAGCACTCATGTAGATATCATCTATATATCTACATCTAGATATCATCTATATATAATTTACACTGTTATTAAGCCACTGTATTTAGTATGAGTTTGACATCCCTGCTTATAAAGTCAAGTCAAGTCAAGTCTTTTAATACATTAAATATGTATTAAATATGTATACATTAAATATGTCATAAGACCTAAATATGCATATAGAATACAACAAGTGGATTAAAAAAAAAAATAATTTGAATTGCATATCAGACAATGCGATACATAAACTGGCATATCAGCAAAACCCTGTCCAGGTGGGCCTGATATAACGGAAATCCTCTTTTTGTAGACACATTGATGTGCAAAAAATAAAAGATCAAAAGACGGTAATGATAAAAAAAGATGAAAACCATCAACAATAGGTCGACGTGAGTAGAAAAACAAGAAAACAGCTTTCAACACGAGCAAGAGGAATATTGCAGGGCTAACTCACATTCAACGCTTTACTGAATATTTGTCATTTGAATATTTGTAAGATGTACAGTAAGTAAGAGTGGATTCTTATAAAAAGGGATTTGAGCACAAAGCCATAATTCAGAGCTGGATCCCCAGTGTAAATAAGGCTTTGAACATGTTTTGGTCAATTCGATTGCGACCAAAACAAGAGTTATTTTTTTTGTTTTTTGCTTTGTGCAATTATCCAACACCTAATTGATCAGAAATTAACTAGCTGCTCTGCACCAATAGATATAACTTTACCTTTGAAAGAAAAGCATTTCATGTCTGACTGATTTTATCTCCCTAAGACCAGTGGCCATTAAAGAACACAATCCAGAGTCCAGATCAACATTGTGACCTTCTAAGCATGGCTTTTCTCCAACAAAGTTGCACCCCATGCGGCCAACTCTGGCAGGAGACGCAGCACAAGTCAAAAGCAGAAACGGGCTAAAACTTCCACTATCACATAATAGAACTTTATAGCCTGATGTATAACAGAATAACAAACACTGTGACTAGAAAATCACAGATACACTGCTTCTTGTTCCTTACAGGACCTGCCAATGTTGCCCATTAGTAAATTCTTTGTTAGTGACAAGCTCTCTTTACAGCTTCCAATAATGCAGTTAAGGGACTTAGCTACCATTCCATTCTCATAAAAATTCATTTGAGCGCCATTTCATGTCCATTTAAAGGCACTTTAGTCACCTAGTCCACACCATCTATCACCTTGGTCCAATGGACCCAGAGATAAAAGAATGTCCGTCTAACTTACTACGGTATGTTTTCTTTGCATAGATAATTTGATAGCCAACACCCAAAAATAGTGAATTGAGTGTGGTGTTTGATTGCAACATTACAAGTGGGAGGTAAAAAGTCTCATTTCACAGTTTACTGGCACCAATTTTGAATCTACGTGAGTATCATGTGTTAAGTGTTAGCAGTGGTAGTATGCAACAGTAGTATTGCATCCGACTGTCTCCAGGACCAACAAACTGTGACTATATTGCTGGGATGATGAAGAACTCAGAACAGAACATTTAACATGCCTCAAGTAATACTAGGTTCAGAGAATGAACACGAGACTATTTCTCGTGTGTCTCGCATGCACAAAAGAAATACAAAGTGGTTGCTTCACACGAAGAAGAGAAGGAGCTCCTTCTTTGACAGGAAAAACATCACTAGTCAAGCTGGTGGTTATACAAAAACCTAGCCTAAGGTAGATGGATTCGCAGGCAACCGCGCTGAAGTAACAACTTGAGGGTGCTTATCATAAAAGTAAAAAAAATAAATAATGCAATTTGGTTTTTAACAATCAGTTATCTGTTCATATTCTGGCCTGATAAGAGTACATATGTCTTTGTTCTTCATCAAAGGTAAGCTTAAATGTTTTATGCCAATGTCTGTTAGCCTGTCTATGGCGTTTGCCATTAAATGTTATCATCATGTTGCCAAGTTTTTTTTATTAGGCAAAATCATATAATTTGGTCAAACATTTATGAGTTTAAGATACAAATCTTAATCGTACATTGTGTTATTTTCAAGTTTACAAGTCACATAAACGCATATACATAGTCAGTCAGTTTTAAATTAATTTTAAATTTAAGTGGGAGTGACAAAAGTCAAAGCAAGCACACTTGCCTGGTATTTGGAACTGAGACTATAAGAACTGGTGCAAGAATTACTTGAGGTGTGCATTGGGAAAAATAAAATGACATGGATTCTTCATATCACAGCTTTTCATCTGTCGTGGGTTCCCTTTATTTTGATAAAAGGGTTCACTGCAAGTATGATTTCCACATTATCAAACAAAACTGAATATAAATATTGAATATTATTGAGCAGCTCTGTCAAATGTTGGTGATTCTTATTTCTATTTTTACTATTATCTTTTCTTTACTTCTCATTTATTTCCATTATTAAAGACATTTAAAACATGTGCATTTATCTTTTATATTCATTTTAGAAGTGAATGATAAATATATACACCGATCATTTCTGAAATAAATATTTATTTATATTATATATTATATTATAAAGACGAAATTTCTAACGTATTAACCGAAGGAAAAACACTGATGAAATAACCCTGGCGCAGAAAAGGTTCACGCTTCCACGAAAAAGATGTTACTGAAGCTGAAGGTCACAAAATAAGATGCTGTTTTACAAGATTTCACAGCGGGCTAGGCATCGTAAAAAGGCAAGTGGCACAGTTTAAGGAATACAATGCGCATCTGAATTAGAACCCGACCCACACACTTGCTCGGTTGACACCCATACAGGTTTGTTTACACGTAGAGTTCAGCCTCGAGGCACAATGAAAGCGTTTAACCTGTTTTGACTACGCCAAAGTTGCAAGCTATATAGTTCATAATGCTGTGCAGTAGAGTCCATATTCAACTGAACGGAAGGCGCTTACATTTTCCTTTAATCGTCATCCTCAATGCTGCTGCTTGAGCGTTTGAGGAAATGACAAACCAATGACAAGTTGCAAGCTCCCGGCCGGCGACATCGTAGCATAATTAATGGCATCATTGTGCGAGAGCTGTGCTTGCTCAACAAACTTTATGGCAGCTCTTGTTTCTGGGTCGCCGTGATAACTGGACAGATGATGAAGTCATCAACACCAGCGACTACTTTTTCTGTATAAGTGACCTAAACAAAAAGCGGCTAATTTGCTAGCGTGCTACTTAGCCAGCAAGCTAGCTGGGCTGTTTAACAACAACAATATAAGAGCGCATGTACAAAGAATGTGGATCGCATGTAGATGAAAGTAAAAACGAGGAAACGTACGCATGTATACTTGGGCGCCAGTGGTTTCTCTTGGCCCTTCACCCTCCTAAAAAACATGTCTTGCTTCCAGGGCGAGGTTGAAAACAGAAAGTCACATCACAGAATCATCCAACGCCCCGTGTAGTTGGACACCCCAGAGAGGTATTTGGAGGGGTTGTGCCCTGGCAACATTACTGTCTGCACTTAAATAGAAAACATTTTTTGAAGGTGTCCTCGCGCAATACCACCAGAGTGACACCGCTGAAAGCCAATTACAACATGGGATAAAAATAGAAGCTGCACCTCATTGGTTACAAATATTGTAACCCCGACTAAATACTGAGAAAATTAAAGGTGCAGTAACGCTAGTATGTTAGCCAGGCTGATGCACACCGGTATTTTCCATTCCCAACGTTTTGTTACGAAACGATCAAATTCATCAGGTGTTCAAGAGGTATTTAAGAACATTTTTACATTTTATCAATACCTTGCGTCATTATTTAAAATAGAACACGCACAATGTAGTTAGAATAGAAATAATTTCCATTTAAAGTTTTCTTCTCCAAATTTAAACAATCCACTGTATTGTCTTCTTTAAATGATCCTGGATTAAGTTTTCAAACCACTTTGATTGGACTCATTTCCATTTAATTCACACACTGAAAGTCAATATCACTTTTGCTTCCTTGCAAAGTTTCTATTTTCAGACACTGCATAACATGGGAAAATAAAGAAACCAACATTTAGTTTTCCCTGCATTTTTTAAATAATGCATAATCAAGTTGCCCAGTGTCCATTCAGCAAAATGAGTTGCTGAATGCTGACCAACAATAGCGATTGCCACACAACATGTAATGATACTACAATACACTGAGAATTATAAACAATTGCAAAAACATGCAAAACACTTTGGTTGGAAGTTCAGAATGTGCGATTCCAAGCAAAGACAGTATTCACATGGCATACATAAAATGTGATTTGAAGTTCACACAAATAACACAAATGCAAATACAGAAGCAGTTTTAAAAACTACAGAACATTGCGTAATGAAAGCAAACCGACTAAAGCGTGAACGTAATCTAACACACAATGTAGTTTACAGTACAACACATGATTCTAGTTTCACAGATAATGGATTAATAAATAGTGATGAACAGATTAATCCACGTCTGTGAGCCAGAGTCAATAAAGCACAAAAGGCACACATGAGGCAGAGTTGGTCGAAAATATCCTACCTCCCATTCTTTGACATTGAGGTCAGTGATGGGCTCATCCACAGCACTTTCTGACACCTCATACTTCTTGACAACCATAAATCCAGGTTCTTGCGCCATCCCTCTGACACCCTCACCATACATATCTGGGCTCCACTGCATGAAGAATACATAAAGGTGGTCTGACCTAGGACGGACAAATGGGGAAAATTAATTACAAAGGCAATTTGCTTTCTCAAAAATAATGACAGTGAGCACAAATGAGAGCAACTTAAACATTTTGAGGTATAAAATTCATACTGAACAATACAACATGCAACTCATATAAAATAAAGCTTTTATAATAGTATGCTTGAATAGATTTATTGCCAGTTAGTATATGTAATGGCTGTTAAAGATACATTGTCTCATCTAAAAATATTTGAAAAACCCTATACACTATGGGACAAGATGTTTCATCATTTAATCAAATAACAATCCGTCTGAATGAATGTTTTGAATTCAGATGACACTGACAAGTACTTGAGCTAATTATTACAAAGTTATGATCATTTTAATTCTCGCTCTCTCTCATATATATATATATATATATATATATATATATATATATATATATATATATATATATATATATATATATATATATATATACGTATATATATATATATATATATATATATATATATATATATATATATATATATATATATATATATATACAGTGGGCCCCCGGGTTACGAACTTAATCCGTTCAGCGGCTACGCTCGTATCTCGAATTGCTCGTATAGCGGGCAATCCAAACCCATGTTAATTCGTGAATGCGTGCAACGCGCGCAGAAGCCTTAGGTAAAATCATCACGCTGTATACATATATTAATATTAAGTGACAAATACAAAGGAAAAATGACTTTTACCTTTGGAAAGACGTGACTTGTGCTGAGATAAGAAGAGATGAGCAGAGATGAATGCTCGAAGTCAATACGGTAGTCAGATATGCTATTGGTCTTACAGTGTCACAGTAACTTTTTCAGTCAGGGTTTTCTCTACTTCCTTCCATCCCAACCAGCTGTGCCATCAAGCTAGATAAAGGCGTTCGGCCAATAGCATATCGGCACTTCTGTGATTGACGTGTGACGCCGGCCAATAGCATCTCCGTGAGTGAGACCGGGTGACCTTAATCGACCAATAGCATATTGGCGTCTCCTTGACTGACTGATAATTATTCGCACTTTTTTTTTTAAACGGTTGGAATGTATTGACATCTTATTGATTAAAACACATTTAAACCTGTGACGATTTTTTGTCCTGCAATCGGCACACTTAATTTCATGTCAGCTGTTTTTCCCGACGTGAATTGAGCTGGGTGGAGGCGGAGGGGAGGTTGTGTGTGTTGTATTAACTAGGCACCACACTTATGGCTTGTTCGAGCGTCAGTTCACCGTTGGTTTCAACTCCCAGAATTGCAACAATGGCGCTGTCCCAAAGCATGTCGGGAGGTCGCCGACTAACATGACATGCAGTTTTGTCAAGCGACCATTATATAGCACTGTAATATCACCCGTAACAGGATGCAGAGATCAACGTCTTGAGTTAATACGGCAACGCATATAGGCTATTGGTCTTACAGTGTTACAGTAACTCTTTCAGTCATGGTGCAAATCACGGAGATACTAAAACATCATCCTCTTATTTCTTCCTTTACCGCTGCTAGTAATTTTAGAAGCTATGTCTAACAGATAAAGTTTGCAAAGTCTTCAAAACATTCCGTTTTTCACGCATTTTCTCTACTTCCTTCCATCCTGTCCCATCAAGCTAGATAAAGGCGTTCGGCCAATAGCATATCGGCATTTCTGTGATTGACGTGTGACGCCGGCCAATAGCATCTCCGTGAGTGAGACCGGGTGACCTTAATCGACCAATAGCATATTGGCGTCTCCTTGACTGACTGATAATTATTCGCACTTTTTTTTAAACGGTTGGAATGTATTGACAATTAATTAAAAAAAAAACACACATTTAAACCAATGACAATTCTTTGTCCTGCAATCGGCACATTTAATTTCATGTCAGCTGTTTTTCCCTTTAGCTGTACAAACACTACACTTAAATGGTAATATATTTAGACACCGTGAGTGAGACAGTCAGTGTGAGGTTGTAAGACCAATAGCGTTCACGTTACAGCGATAAGTATCTGTTAATAATTGTAGATGACGCAACTGCTGAATATGTTGACGCAGTTAGGCGAGAACATTTCTACATACTCAATGGCTGGTTTGTCGGAATGCTCGCAAGGCGAGAGGTTTGCTCGTAAGCGGAGGACAAAAATCTCCCTGTTCCACGCTCGTAAGGCGAATTGTTCGCAAATCAGGGTGCTCGTAAGCCTGGGGCTGACTGTATATATATATACGTATATATATACGTATATATATATATATATATATATATATATATATATATATATATGTATATATGTATATATATATGTATATATATATGTATATATATATATATATATATATGTATATATATATGTATATGTATATATGTATATATATGTATATGTATATATGTATTTATATGTATATATATATATGTATATATATATATATATATATGTATATATATATGTATATGTATATATGTGTATATGTATATATATGTATATGTATATATGTATTTATATGTATATATATATATATATATTTATATGTATATATATATATTTATATGTATATATATGTATTTATATGTATATATATATATATATATATATTTATATATATATATATATATATATATATATATATATATATATATGTATATATATATATATATATATGTATATATTTATATATATATATATGTATATATTTATATATATATATATATATATATATGTATATATTTATATATATATATATATATATATATATATATGTATATATTTATATATATATATGTATATATTTATATATATATATATATATATATATATATATATATATATATATATATATATATATATATATATATATATATGTGTATGAACAATACACACATTTACATACACATATGAATATTTCAATTTGCAATTCTCCATGAATGTTTTCCAGCCTAGTTTAGCTTTCAGGTCATGTCATAGTTTACAATAGTTTACAAACTCTATTAAAAGCTAATTAAACTATATGTCTTAGCAATGTATGGCTCATTTGTCAATTCACTTTCTCCTTACAAGATTGCAAAGTGCTTTAAAACAAATCATGCGCCTCGCTTCTCATGTCTGAGGAAAGAGTTTATGAGCCATTGTGTTGTCCACCCATTTGCCTTAGCAGAACTCCCCTAACACACAAACTGCTGCATAGGGAAAACATAAACGAGTTGAAACAGCGACAAGCGTCACTATTCAAAGCTAGCTTTGAATCTGACATGTCCCTTAGCTATAATCTGTACAAGCAGCACACTAGAAAACGGTTTGCCAGTTGGGAAATGGTGTAGCTAAGCAACCTGTGGAGCAGAACAGAATAAGATAGACTTCTGTTTCGAATAAAAAAAAAGTGAGAAGAATTTCAGTGCCGTCCCGCACTCAACATGCTGGATAACCGAGAAGCACTTAATGAAATAATGGCTGACAAAAAAGAATGACATGGATGCTTGTCTGTTTCAGATGCGATTACTGTTGGGAGAGAGAGAACCGTGTCATTACTTTAGACAGGAAAAGTACGACAAGCTTCGACTGCTTCTAAGCTATTTGCAATGAAAGCTAGGTTAGGTTCTTTTAAGATTTGGATTTTCTATTGCACTTGAGTTGAATATGTGTTTAATACAAGAATTTAAATGAAACAAATCACCTGATTGTTACAGTGAATTAACCTTTCATTCAAACTACAGTGAACCACATTCGGTGTTTGTGGGATACAACAGTTCAGCAATAGGCAAGTTCACCTTTTAGTAGAAAAAAAATGCGTGAGGGGGAAGCCAACCCGCTTTTTTTTTTAAAAGTTATATTGGAAGCTCACCAGTGCTTTGGAAATATTTTTTTTTAAGTCATATGTTGTGGGGTGACTGACCTCTCCTGTGGCACCGCAAACCAATACTCGTGCTTTTTGCCCTGTTGGGCATACTGCTGCATGGATGCACTGGCATTGGAAACAAAAGTCTTCTTCATAGGCTTCCCAACCCGCAGACAAAGGAACTTGTGTGAGTGGCCTTTCCTCCTCTCTGAAGATCCTAGACAAGGAAGAAAAAGTCAAATGAGAAGCCAAATGAGACCGTTTCAAATGAACGCAGGTCAATTTAACTGCAAAAGTATATTCATTATTAGTCTTTTCACAAATGTTTAATTTAGAAAAATCACAATTACGGGCCACTTCATCTTACATTAGTCATTCTGTGCCAGGCAAGAATTCAACAGGACCGCACTGAAGGATTGGCTAACAATTTATAGTCGCACTGTTTTGTGTCCATAATTTGGCAACTAAAGTGATTATTATTACAGAGCAATGAATGAGATCAAAAAGTCAGGAACCATGACATGACAGATAAAAAACAAATGAAAAAACATAAATCAGCATTGGTGTAACAGTCTGTATAAATACAGCTAGTTTTAGGAGGTTGCTGCTATTACTTGAGCAGGTTGCTATGTGCAGATGTCCTTGAATTGTTTGCTTTTTTCAGAATAATTGCCAGGCAGAGTGAAAATTAAGAAACTCCTCACGCTGTCTAGGTTTGTCCCTTCCGAGGGAGGAAAAATGTGTGAAAATTGCTTTTCAGCAAAGTCCAGCTAAAATGGGTAATATAGCACAGAATGAGTCACTTGTGAAGCTACAATCATACCTGGCAAACATCATGTGTGATTTGATCACAAGTAGACAGCTCGAGGTATACCAGTTCACAGCTGGCATCAGAATGCGTCCGCACATGAGAATCGTGACCCACTTGAATTTGTATCTCACAAACACCGAATGTTATATTAGCCCAGAGCTACTTAATCATTTTTTTTGAAAAGCCCCCTCCAGGAAAGAGAAAACATTTCGAGCCCGCCGACTTAACGTGGTGACTGTAAATAAGATCATTATCTATTTACAAAAATGTGGAAGTATACCTAAAATTGTATCATTTCAACATCAAAAGAAAAAGGCAATATAAATACATTTTCAACAAATGTTAACATTTAAGCCAGTTCCTTGGAGTCATTCGCACCCCCACTGGCATCCTCTCACACTCCCCAGGGTCCAGCCCCCGCAATTTGAGAAGGACTCTATTCGCCCAAGCTGGATGCACATCAAAACCGTAGCTACAGTATGTCTCTTAAAATCAAAAAGGGCCAATCCATACAATCTGATTCAATAACCCGAAGAGCAACAGGAACCTGGGAGCGACACAAAAGCATATACAATTAATACATTTAAAAACACATTTTGCCACTTACTGTTGACACTTAATGACATCACATGTACTCAGGGCTCAATCACAGCTCAGCTAGCATATGTCACATCAACAAACCCAGTAAACATTGAAAGACATTGATCTTTACTAGAGCCTTGAGCACACGTGATGTCATTTTTAGTTGACAGCAAGTGGAAAAATGTGTTTTTCAAAATATTCATTGTATGCACATGAAAAATAATTTCATTATTAAAAAACTATTACTTTAATGACTTATAGAAAAAAATAACTTTTCAGAGCTGAAAATGGGTAAATATTTTGTATCCTTTTAAGAGTTCGAAGCCCATTTATTCCCAGTTACCATTTCCAATGACAATTACCAAAACCAGAGCACAACCACAACAGAAAAACAAGAACCCCTACTGCTGATCATAAGAACAATTATGCATTCAAAACACCATCACACACGCTGATTAAACAGGTTATAGTTGACTGCCCAATTACAAGCCCAAAAGATAATTTCGCATCAAAGTGTTTTGAAAAATCAAAAATAAACAAATACATGAATATTCTGATCTTACCCTGTGAATTCTGTGTATTGTCTTTTTGCTCTTGTTCTATATTATGTTTCTCCACTATCCCTTGTTGCATAGAGTCTGTTTTGGAGACTTGGCTCCCCTCGTTGGCATCCCCCAGTGGAGTGGCTATGACAGAAAGGGTGTCTGTGGCAAGTGGGGTGGCTGCACTTTGGGACCCTGGACAGGAAGTGTTGCTGCTGCTGGGCTGCTGGGCCTGGCTAGTGACGGTGCTGGTTGTGGGTGTGCTTGGTGGCTTCTCTTCACTGTGCTGCTTGGATCCCAATGGGGACTGAATATTCTTTTCTGAGGCAGTGTCTGGAGGATTGTCCACGATTGCGGTGGAGGCCTTTTCTGCTGGAGGCTCTTCAGGATGGCTGACTGAGCTATGGGAACTGCCTGGGGCCTGTGAAATAGTGGGCTCCTCCTGCGTCACCGTTCGCACAGACTCTGTAGAGGCGCAAGAAGACTTGTCCAGACAGACATCCTCGCTGGACGCTGGCTCTTCCTCCCTAATGGGGGAGAGCTCAGACTCCGTGAAGACATCTTCTGAAATTGAGCCCTCTGTGCTGCGTGGGGCAGTGCTGCCACTGTCATTGGCCCCCGGCTCCCTCAGGACCTGCTCCGGGTCCTTCTGCTGGGAAGGATGTCTCTCAGATGGCAGCGGCTCCAGGTCACTGCATAGATAGACGGTGTGCAATTACACACAAATGTTTCTATTCATTATCAAATATCAAGAAATAATGACGTACAATTTGTTTTTCACTTTGCCGCATTACACAGAATGACATGTATTGCGTTATTGATGCTGCTTTTAAAAAGTGTGTTGAAGTGTTTTGTTTTTTTTATATTCAGGTATTGCATTCAAATGATTTGTCAAAGAACTTTTAGTGCTTAAGATGGCATAAGATGAAAGGCTCCTGTTGTGGGTATGAGGGTAGAAGGAAGACAATATAATGGATGAGCATGAGAGAGTGGTCAGTCTGATGGTAAGTTTACCTTAAAAATGCCGTGAGAACACCTTTGATAAAGAATATGCATTTTTTCTAAGAAGGAGCTTGCTTAGCACAGAAGTGGCTCAAGTTTAGACTACCACATTAAAACAAAGCACCCAGCTGCAACTGCAGTCAGAGCTAACGGTAGTGTTACTGTAATGAGCCATAGCAAAGCTCCTATCAACACCTGATTCAAACGATTAGCTCATCAGCATGCTTTGCAGAATCCTAACAGCGACCCTTGTTTGATGATGAAAGGAAACATCAAAAACAGACTGAATTGTGGCTCTCAAGGATTGAACTTGGCCACCCCCAGTACTATATGAATAATTCACTTGTATATATATATATATATATATATATATATATAATTATATTAACTTAATCATTTATTAGCTGAAAGACAAAATGTATTGTCACTATATATATATAGTGACCAAGAGGTTAATACTAGATATGTTTTGTACGTCTTCCTACTCTTGAACATTAAGTGTACTATTATGAATTGATTTTTTTTCTTCAGATTTTATTTTTAATGGGATTCGTTTTTTCTAATGTTCAAAAAAAATTCAATCAATCAATCAATCAATCAATCAATCAATCAATCAATCAATCAATCAATCAATCAATCAATCAATCAATCAATCAATCAATCAATCAATCAATCAAATCTAATCAACCAGGACATCAACCAGGACATCAGAAACAACAACAGAAGCACACTATGCATTTGTGAAGTGGAGTGAAAGTGACAGATTGCTAGCAAAATAAGTGCTCCATGGGCAGAAACTCTCCACCAGCCAAATACAGCACTGGTCAGACCATGCTGCCAGCAGAGGAAACCAAAAAAAAAAAAGCCTCTACAGGGCTCCAGCACTATATTTATCCGAGCATAATTCAGGCTTGGACAGGCTTGTAACTTAAAAAACAATCCAACTGAAGCAAAAGAAAAACAGACAATTCTGTGGGAGGAAACAACTGATTCCACAGAGGTGGCTAATTCCCTCTGTGTACAGAGCAACAACCAAAGCGTAGGAAGGTGAAGGCATACTTAATTAACCCTGGTATAATTACATTTTCGTTCTTATTTTGGTAAACACGAGAAAAGAATTAAACAGTCAATCGGTTGCTGATGTAATCAGACTATAGGTGCCACAAGGGAAACACAAGGATTAGAAGACTTTTGCTACATTTCCAAAAGGGTCAGAGTCGAGGATGATGTGAAAAACAAAACAAACAATCATGTGAACCAGAAGTATGAATATAGGGGCCAGATCAGCGTAGAGTGATGCATATAGTCATTTAGTACCTAAATCACACCAAGCACTTAATTATCAGTGGCACTCGTAATCCAAATAATCAAAATGGCTTCCAATTTTGAAAAACGAATACTGAAACAAATTAATTTTTTGATTTGACTAGACGTTGATAAGGTTAAATGTTATTCTTTGCCATATGTTCTATGTAACCACATTTGTATAAACACGTTTAAGTTAATCATAAAACACAAGAATTTCACTCGTCAATGATCTTGTGTAAGGTATCCAGGTCTTCTTTTAAAAATATGAAACTATATCAGAAAGAAAAAAAAAAGCAGTAAAATTTATTGCAAGTGGCCGCTCGTAGCATTTTTTTCCTCCTATAATCGATTGAGATTGTGTCTGGCTTAGTTATCTTACTCAGGCACAGTTTCTCTGATCTTGGGGTCAGTGATCTCTTTAAAGATGGCAGCAGACTGGACCTCTTCCAGAGGGCACATAATACCATACTCCTCGCACCCATGCGCCTGAACCAGAGGGTCCATCCGATGAGGATCAAACATGATGTTGTTGGGTGTCACCAGCAATACTCCACTTACTGAACCCTGAAAAAAAAAAAAGAACGTGGGATATGTGAGAAACTGCAGCAAGATGGTATTATACTGTAGCGCTGTTGTGCAATGGCATTCGCTATGTCCTGTTTGTAGACGGGAAGGTGCAGGCTCACTTTCATGAGGGCAATCATAGACAATAAATGCTTGAATGCAGAGAAAGAAAAAAAAACCTAAGAGTTTTTTTTTTTTAACACAACAATAAAGCCGTATCACCATAAGTTCAATCAGAGACCCAATTTAAAATTGTTACTGTTCTAAATCAAGTAGAAGTTATTACCTGCTAGTGCCTACAACTTACATATTTATATTGAAACTCAGAGAGACTCAGCAATGGTCAATACTATGGATCTTTGTGCGTTTGGTGAGGAAAATTTTCTACAATACACACTTGTTTATGGGCATCCAGTGGTGGACAGTTGATGGCTGAAGTTAGTATAGTAGTATATCTCACATTCATTGTAGTTTGGCAGAATTAAAGTGGGACACATTATGGAAAATCATTTTTTTTAAATACGAGTTTACCAACAGTTGGGTCTCTGGGATAAATCTCTGCCATTTTTAATATTTTGAAATTATTGTAGAAACCTACCATATTCTTAGGAATTCACAGTGCCCTATCGCTGGTGATCTATTTTCGGAACAAGCAGACAAGCTACTCATGTGGTCCTTGGAAGGCTAAGGGTGAACGTGGGCACCATGTTGGTGACTCCGGATCTACAGCCTCTGATTCTGACAGAAGCAAGCAGCTGGCCAACAAGTGAGGTGGGAAAAAAGACATGCCAGTGAGACGTAGCGCATTCTTTGTCTATCTATGAAAGCAATGCTTGCACTTCGCCCGGCTTTCCATCAAGTGGTTTGAAGGTTGGCAAATCTTATGAGACGGAAGCACGCCTAAAATTTCACCATCATTAGAAAAATGCAGTAAAAACTATATGTACAGTAAAATTTCCTCCATCACACTTTCAGAACTCCTGGTCTCAGTATTTAGTATATATTTTTTTTCTATGTGTTATCAATTTTATATATTTTTTTTCTGTTTATGGACATTTTGCACCATTATTTTCAATCTAACTCCTGTGTATAACAAAAAATTACCTGTATGTACAAACTAAACCTAACAGAGCATCGCTGTCCTTTTGTCAGCAGCTGAGTGACGGTTGTGTTCTTTGAGAGAAAGCACGCTGCTCGCCTTTGCTGAGCACTTAGGCATTTTTCCTTCCTATAAGTAATGGAATGTTTCCGAAGTGGTAATCTGACAATTGTCATGAAAAATGACAACTACCCATAGCCGTGTTCAAACAACAATTAAGTGATAAATGTTCTGAAATATAACCACACAATGGAGGGAGATATACTGTAGTTCAGGTTTCTTGGGGTACTTTGACAAAGTCATGCCTCAGACATGTTATTACCTCATTTATTGCCACTGATGACTATAAACATCAAAAATCCATTTTAACTGGACTGCCATTGAATGAGGTAACTTTGACCTGCCCAGTCAAATGGATCTTTGACTTTTATAGCCGTCATTGGGAGGGAATGACTACAATCATTCAGTGACCCAAACTTTCACTGCCATTGACAGCTATAGACTTCAAAGATCCATTTTAATTGGGCTGGCAGTGAATGAGTTGATACACCTGAGAATAATTTTAAATTGTGAAAAAAAATGCACATTATCATCTTTAGTGAGTAAACAACACAAGCACTTAATCACTAAGATTTTTCTATGTCCAAATTGCAGCAACTTTTAGGAAGACACTTTTAATTGGCACATTACGTAACACCATAAATAAAGCCAGATTCTAAGTATAATTAATTTAAAGCTTTAAGAGATTCATGTCTTAAATTGACAACAACTTTGTATAGCTATTTTGAATTAGTATTTTGTATTGAATCGCTTACCTTGATTTTTTTTTTTTTTTTTTTTTTATAAGAAATTGGAATTTAAAGTGCAAAATCTGATCGTTATCGTGTTTGGTCAGCTACAGGCTTCACTCTAATTAGACTTCTGGGCACTGCTAATATAACTGTGGCTCTTCATGAGACTACAACCAAAGGGCTGGGAAGGGATAACAGTACAGTTAATGTACTGTATAAGGTTTAATAATTTAAGATTTAAGTAAAGTGTAATGTGTACTGCAGTAGTTCGACATCCGAGGAGCGCCTGTGGCAAGTGCATTCATAGTTACAGTACCTCGTCTGTCTGGTATGTAAGGAGTCTTCAGAGCACGTCTTTCCGCAACATAGATAAATGTATTTTTTTTAAATAATGAAAACAAAAAAACTAAGATGCACTGAGGGTGCAATAGAGGAGACGTGGAGTAGCGAGGCATCACTGTATATTAAATTTATTTTACTGCGTTTATTTTATTTTTATTTCTCACTTGACATTTTGTCTCCCTATAGACAGACTCACCTTTCCATCAGTTATGTACTTGCAGTTGATCTTCAGGAACTTCTCTGTGAGGGCCTCTTCCTCCTCGGAGGTGGATGACACCACCCTTGACTGACGTAGGGCAGAAAACACTGGAGGAAGAGCAGCTTCTGGTCTGGAGGGTCCATCTGAATCCTATTGGATGTGAAATAATGGACATCAAATGAATGATGATGCAAAGCAAGATTAGTTATTTCTGAATCAGGTATAACGAAATTACTTTCTTTGTGAGGGTAAAAGTAGAAACACACTGTATGCTGGTTACAAAAAAACAATTCATTCAGAAGATGAAGTCATAAGATAATACGCACTGACAAACACGGAAAGTTTGTTCCACTTGAAAACACATGGTGTAACTAATTTGTGTCTTATTTGATCATACTAATGCAGCTGAGTTAAAATACAGTGCTATGTATCTACAGGAAAATGTTTTTCTGCCTCCACTACACATGAAATTCACCATTTTAATAAGGTTAACATTTTTCCAGTTTCTATAATTTGATCAGTCAGAATGTTACTTGTATTTAGGATGAACATTCCTTCATGCAAAGTAAATCATGTCTTGACACACATGACTCACTCACATTTATCCGCACACAACTGTAATCCAATAAGACTAACAGCTAAGTATTCATTCAAAAGTTACCACTAAACAAAATTAGTAACATTACAAAAAGAAATGTAAAAGAATTTAGAGGATAAGCCGTTCAGACAATGAATATAACAATATATAAGTTTATATTGCATTTTGTTTTATGCACAGCATAGATTTTCTTGTGCACTGAGAATATGTGAGCAGTGCGCAATTGCTTTAAGCTTTACCACTGTCTGAGAAAGAAGAAAACAACAACGGAACTACAGTATATAACATGTTTACATAGACTGTAACCAATTTTTTGGCAATGCCTTAACTCAATGGCACCGAATGAGAATTCTGCTATTTGGCACAATTGGTTTGTCTGTTGGGCTGAAACAGAAGGGAGGTTCAGCCTTTTTCTTGTTTCCATACATTGTCTGTGTCACACGGAGACAGTCACTGAGGCCCTTCTGAATTAAGTGCCCAATACCAACAATCTTAGCACCATTTTGGAGGGTTAAACTGAATGACTATACAACTGTTACTTAAGATTACTGTGAAAAACTGTGGAAAGAAGCGTGACAAGATTGGCAATATAGGGATAAGGAAGTCATTAAGTGCTTTAAAAATGGAGCAGGAACACTTAGTAGTCAACAGAGCAGAGGCAATTGCCAAGGCCAAAGCATCTTAACTTGAATCAGTCCCAAATTGTTCACCTTGATTGATAGATCTGCATCTCGTGCACATGCCAGAATTTGAGTCCAGATTTATATATCATTTATTGACAAATTAGCGGGAAAGGGCCTGTAATAAGTGTAAAAAGTGAAAATAAATTATAATATCCATCCATCCATCCATCCATCCATCCATCCATCCATCCATCTATCCATCATTACTGCTTCTTCTCATTAAGCCTATGAGTGTGCTGGATCTTATCCCAGCTAACTTCAGACAAGAGGCAGGGTATATCCTGAACTAAACGCCAGCAAATCTCAGAGCACACAGAGACAAATAGGCATAGGATGGTTATTTCCTTGACGGTATACCACAATTTTAAAAGCCACGAGCCAAAAACAAACAAAAAACAAACAAAAAATACCCAACAAAAACTCACCATTGCCGCTAAGTTCCCAGACTGAAAAAAAAGATGGGATCTACTACCCAACATTCCAAAGATTAATCAGAGCAACATGAAACAGAATCAAATATAATAATAATAATAATAATAATAATAATAGTAATAAAAAAATGAATGATAATACAGCCTTTCTGCAAGGAGTTTGCATGCTCTCCTTATGCCGGTGTGTGTTTTCTCCAGGCACTCCAGTTTCCTCCCACATTCCTCAAAACATGCAGGAAAACTATATTAGACTCTTAGGTGTGATTGTCAGGGTGAAGGGTTATGGGCAACCAGTTCAGGGTGATAGACACCAGAATGGCAGAGACTTTAGTGAGGATAGGTGACTAAGAAAATGAATGAATAATTACAATTATTATTATTATTATTATTATTATTATTAATAGTCCTACATTGAAAGAAAACGAAACCAAATAACAGAATGAATCAATCAATCACAGGAGGCTGCATTAAAGACAGGGGCTTTTGAGTTGGAAAAAAAAAAATCAAATAGAATAACGATGCCAAAGAGACTTCCCAGATGGTGATAATTTTAGCAACTGACAAAAAAGACTGCTATAAGTATAGGCAAGACAGGAAAATCCCTGACTAAAGAAAAGAGAATCTAGGACAGGAAGACAGAGTACAGGTACATTACTGCATAAACACTAACTAAAAGTAGATGAAAGGGTCAGTTAACTCATCGAAGAAAGGGGAAAAAAAAGTGCATATCTTGTTAGAACTAATTCAAGCAGATGGTAAAGAAGCAAGGTCAGCACAACTAAAAATGAGAAAAGTAAATATTTAATACCATGACTGTGACCAAATGGATCCTGGTTAGCATGGTAATTACAATGCTGTTCAAATATAGTTTGGGGAGATTTTAATTGATGTAATATAACCATGTTTGCCAGTTACATAAAATAGAATAGAATAGAATTTAAAAAAAAAAAAAAAAAAACAGGAAAAAAACAACAAAAAATACACTAGACTCCCAGAAGCTGAATATGGTAAGCATAATTAAATTTCAAAGGGTCAAACTGCTTTTATGGGGCGTGAAATTTTAGTTTAGTGATTAAACATTTTACTGGTTCAGCCAAATGTTTTGCAGTAATATTTTTTATGAAATCCAAGAAATCAGGACATCAAAAATTAGATTACAATAATATTGTCACCTTTGTGCATTTTAAAACAATTGGCAGTGGTGTAAAAACGCAAAAAAAAAAAAAAAAACCCTCCTGGGCCGAGGAGGAAAAGAAAGTGTACTCAGAGCGAGGACAAAGAACAGAAAGCAGCAAAGGAGGACTGAGAGTATTGCGTGGGAGTTCTCGTCAAGGGTGATTTGGAGCAGTACGGTAGGGCGTCAAGAGCCAGAGGAGAGAGAAGATCTGGAGAGTCATAGCCCTTAGCAACTGTCTGCTGTTCCACTGACACTAACCCACGCATCTCCCCCCTATTGTCTCCTGGTGCAGTCGACAAACAGCCTGCGGATACTGACCCACACAGACTGTGGAAGACACATTGGAAACTGGCCACGCCTTACAACCAAAACAAGCTTTCTGCATCCAGGGATATACCATAAAAAAGCTGCTCCAAAATGCAAAAAAAAAAAAACGGTAACGTGTTTAATCTTGGATCTGAGAGACTAGCTACTGTCAATAATTTTGCAAACTAAGCGTTCCAGGTAAGCTCGATGACTAAAAGAATTTGCATGCATTTTACTGGCTTGTCATCCACTTGTAGTGCACCCAGCTCACCTACACAACTGCAGCCCTTGGCTCCACTTCACTAGCAAGTCACTTCCTAATGACTCATTCGGGTTGGCATTCGAACTCCATGGTTAAATAGAAGAGAGCAGGATTTTCCACCTTAAACCAAAGAGTTAAAACAAGGCACACCTAACAGTAGAACAGTTGTTTGCAGTCAAAATTACCAAGCACACACATGGGATGAACGAGGGCTCCGCAACTGTCAAATCATGTCTTTGCTTATGGGCAAGTTTAACCAACATTGATTTACATCCCCGTATAATTAAACCAGCCAGATCTGATTTGTTTGTCTCTAGTCGCAATAGATGGATGGCATTTTGTGGCTACCTGAGTGAAAGTCAACTTTGTATTATTGACTTTTATTTTTTTCAACCAAATCGTAATACCTGCTTATACGTCACCAGCATTATCTGAACCCCATACTACTCTCACAGACAAGAGTACAAGCAGTGCTTACATTTCAGTGCTCACCCATATCAAGTACCAATAATTCAGAATGCCATTATGTCTTGCAATTGTTCAAATATTGTTTAGATGCTAAACACACAGTTTTTTGAATAAGTTCCACTCACATATCACCTTTACAACCACAACTTGTGATTGCCTTTCAACATCCAGCCGTGGGTTTCAAATGGCCTTTCTACAAATTTCATTTAACTGTAGCCAAGTGGAAAGTGCTGCACAATGATACAAAGCAAACTTGCGCAAGCAACCAAGCAGACAAAAACTGAAAGGTAAACATTCTAAGAACAAGCAGGTAAGAGAACATCATGTGAGGTGCTTTTGACATGTAAATAGCCTAATCCGTTTCGAGCCCAAACAAATGATTCTAAACCATTTAAATTAAAAATATTAATTGTAGTGGGTGACAATATGACTGCAATTCATTTGTTTGCCTGAGATTGTGCTGGTGTGTTGGTGGTGCGTGCAGAGAACTTAGTTTAGGTCGTTTCATTTGTACATTTTTATTTGACATTTCTAGTGATCTAGGCATTTACAACTCCAGAGGAGCAATAGCATTTGTTTCTGGATCATATACGTTTGCGTTCAGCCCTCTTGCTAACATGCAGTCAGACACTAGTTAACAAGCGATTCAAGAGAAAATGTTTACTGGGTTGTTTACAGTTTTTATGAGAATGTGTACAATGTTAGCTAATATCAATTTTATGTTACCAACTCCAGAAGCGGAGCGGAGACTGCTGGTTGTGAAGTCGTTTTACAAAACAATTTTGTCTGAGCTAGCGCTAGAGTCTAAATATTATACAGCAATGGTTTTCGCCCTTCGTATTCTAAATTTTCCTAACAAGAAACAATATTTTTCCCAAGATGCATTTCGTAACTTGAATTTTTCATAACAAGAGATGTTCGTGAGTAGAGGTACGTACGTCTGTACTTGTAGGAATGAAAATGCTATGTCACTTCTGTGTTTAATCAAAATGAACCAGTCAAATTAAATGCAAGGCTGCTTCATTAGAGTACTACACATTTTAAAATCAATCATGGCAATTGAAGCAAAGCCCGACTTGTTAATATCAATATTGTATGTGGACTAACATAAATAAATACATAAATAAGGCAAAAAACACCAAAAACAAAACAGCATTCACATAACTGGTCAGTAAATTAGTAATTCTGTCAAAAAAAGGAGTGGGAATTACAAGATGTGTATCAATTTTCTTCTGTATTGGATAATGGAGATTGTCTAACAAAGACAATATACACAATGTATTATGGTTAGGGTTAGAGTTAGGTAATGGTGGACCTTAAAAGTTGCAAATATCTTGTTTTTTAAATCTCACAAAGATAATAAGTATTTTAAATCACTAACAGTCATACATAAATGTGGGTGTGGGGATTAATTATTATACATACCTGTTAGTTTCACAATACTGCAAGTTACACCATGGTAAAATGTAGTAATACACTCTCCAAAATATTTGAGAGAAACACTACGACGTTACCTTTTATGATTGGGAGCATGCATCTGTCAGGACATTGGTCTATTAATGTTAGATGCTAGTCCTAGTTTTGCATGGAGTGAAGAAAAGACCAGCCACTCAGGCAGAGTGCAGCACAGATAAAAAAAGAAAATAATCCACAGCTCCACATTGTGCACAAGATTGTGCTTAATCAAGTATAATACAGTCAATGTCCATTCAGCCATCAATTTTCTAAAGCCGCTTATCCTCACAAAGGGTCGCAGGCTAGCTGGTTGCTATCCCAGCTGGCTTCGGGCAGTAGGCGGGGGACACCCTGAACTTTTTGCTAAGGACAATTTAGTATGTCCAGTTCAACTGCCTTTCATGTTTTTGGGGTGTGGGAAGAAGCCGGAGTGCCCGGAGAGAACATGCAAACTCCACACAGGAAGGCTGGAGCCAGGTGGATTTGAATTGGGCCCCTAGAACCGTGAGGCGGACGTACTATTCACTGCGCTACCCCCCCAAATTACAAAAGGACCCATCGAGCCCAACCTAGTTCATCAACGCAACCAGAGCAGCAATGCTCAAAAACTGGACCGTGAAGGTCACAGCAGATGATCCATGATGTACTCGTGTTTGCATCTGTGTGTGCGCACATAAACAAATGTACATAACTATATGGTGACATAAGGATGAAGAGGGAATGCCAGCCCTCACAGATGACCAAAGAGCAAGTATGCCAACAAACTGGTGGCTGCCAAATAATCCAATGACAGCAAGGCTCACAGATACAAAGTCAGCCAGTTCTCCAAGCGTGCACATGCACAGCTTGCCAATGATCCATGCCTGCAAGATGTGCTGTTTTTAGCTGCCAATACCAACAGGCCGACAGGCACCATGCTGCAGAGTTGCTACAATTGGCCTTAAATTCAACAAAATAAATACTAAAATGCATTGAGTGCTTACCAGTCTATATGACCTTTATTCACCCATAATCTGTGAAATATTACAAAGCAGAAATGAGTGTGCTGCCCTCTGTGGTGTGTACTCTCTGACCGGAAAGTGGCAGTAATGTGAAACGTAATTGAACGATGACAGAAAGGAGGACAAGAATAAATTCCAGCAGTTATCATTCAATGTGATGTTCACCGTGATGTTCAATCTTCCAAAACATTGTTGGCTGCTGTCAAGTCAGCTAGCGACCAACAGTAGCTTTTCCTCTGCTAGCATAGTGCACCTACATATGCAACCCTATGAGTTCAATGTCCTTTGGTCCCATGAAAGGTGCTAAATAAATCTAAGCTGTCATTACAATTTATTGGCTTAGGTTTTTAAAATATTTCTAATCGGTAAATCTAAGACATTTTGGGCAGGCTTTTACTATTACTAAACTATTAAATAAAGTACTACTATACATTTTGCGAGGGGCAGTGGTTCTTGGTTGCTCATAAGGAAAAATCTTTCATAAAGACACATAGTTATTTAAGTAGCAAAGGTTGTGAGATGAGAAAAAAATATATAAACTCTGAACTTTGTGGAAATGGTCTCATATTCATCTTTGGTGTCAAATGGTTTCAATTTGCATAAAAAGTTGATAATTTGCCTTTCAATATCACTTATTTAATATTAGTTTTCACAAACACTTTCAAACATTTCCAAAGCAGGCTGAACATTTATCATCTCAATGGTCAAGTTTTATTTCCAGAAACCCTAGGCAATGCAATTTTTTCTCAAGTGTAGTTAAATGGTGTGAATAAACAATTTTTTAAAAGAGCTTTATGGAGCTAATATCCAGGCTGTTGAAATAAAAAAGGATAGGGGTCAATCGAAATGTCAAGACTAGATATATAACCATTGACAATGACAAAAGTTTCGGACAGATGTCTCATCATATGTCAGCCATATGGCAGTTTGTCAGCTACAATGTCATATTTACATGCAAATTTAAATGAAAAGGCATTTAAAAATTACGTATCAAATTAGAAACATTTAAGGATTTACAGAGCTGTGTACGTGTATGCCAAACATTTTGAGCCAATCGTATAACACTTTTCTAGCACAAAACGACGATCTTCTATAGTACGTGGCACGTTGAAAATCACTTTAACTTATGACACACCCTCATCAGGTTCTTGTTCTAGTAGGATTAAGTCATCACAGGGAACTCATTGGCACCCAGCAATATACCAGGTGCCTGCAGGCACAACACTGGCAACTTACATTCGGGGTGTGTTCATATTTGTCGTTCTAGTTCACTTTGCAACCACATGTGGATTATGCAAATATTCCAACGTATTTTGACTTCAAATAGGATCTCTCAATCTTCGTGATATAAATGTCATTATTTAGACATTGACAACTAAATAAAAGCCATCTCAAAGAGTTTCTTTTCAAAGAACTTGGATTCATTTTTGCCGGAAGCACTTGTACTACACCTCTAAAAACATCACTCTCATTATAAACCACAAGGCTCAAAAAGACATATAATTAAAATGCAAGCAGAAAAGAAAGAAAGAAACTAGGAATGTGATTACATTTCCAAGCATCCTTCCTTTGCTTGAAATGATTGCTGCTCATCTATGAAAGCAAGCTCCACCATTTATTAGTGTAAATATCTGGCATGGCGTCACTTTTGTGATTTCTCTGAATTCACAGCTGTTCAGTCTGCCCCCCGTCCCACCCATGCAGAATGCGCTCTTGTTTTCAAAGGCATGACTTATGTACAGTCGAGGAGTGGTAGAACCACTCTGAAGACTTCACTGAATCACTCCTCTTTGGGGACTGCACACAAATTTCCAAGTTACATATGGGTGGTTGTGCCAGAAATCTGGGCAGACAAATCAGTGTATCAAGAAAATGTGAAAAATAAATATACGAACACACATACAGTACATGTCATACAGTACATACACAGTACTTACAGTACATACCTACATAACAAAAATGCAAGAATATAACTGACAGTGAAGCTGTCCAGAACTATATTTTGGGAGATACACTTGACTTATTTTAATGTCGCTGATAGGCTAACATAGAAGTGGCTTACTACTGCTTTTACAGTCGAGGTGCCCGCATCCTACCTTGAGAGAAATCACATAAAACGCTATGTGAAAGTAGCATAAACTTTAGCTACATTATGCGCAGTAGTTAGCTGCAGTAGCAAACTTATAGTGGTATTGATGCTGACAAACCAGGAAGTGGACAATGTGATTGATGACGATGCGGGGTGGACTTTCAAACTCGCAATATATTACTAATACGGTTATATGGCAACTGGTCACTTTGGTTAGTATGTTGCAATACTCACTGGGGTACTGCTTGTAAAAGTAAGATTTTTTTTGTGTATGGTAATGTTCGTTGTTGTCAAGCACGGGGAAGACTACCAAGGAGGAGTGAGAGAATCAGTCATTTATGATCAATAACGAACGTGAGCTGCAGCTGACAGTATCTCGGACTGACACGCGCTTGTTTACTGCATTTTCTTTCATTTCTTTTATAAGACTGAGTGAATGCTCAGACATTACAGTATTATGGACGGCGGAATAATGGGTTCGGTCCTACTTTTTTTAATTTTTTTAATGCTTCACAAAATAATATTCTGGGCCGGATTAAATCTCTTCCGGAGCAGGCCTTTGGGCAGTACATTTGACACCCCTGTTTTTGAGCAGACTGAAATTCACAGTGTGGAGTAGTATCAAACACTCCCCCACCCATCCCTGTTGAAAAATGTAATTGACAAGTACACTCATCGATGGCAGTGGATGAGTTTTGATACTGGAATTAAACTGTGATTATATATTGAAAGTTCCCTCTAAAAAATGTGTGCACAGTCCAGGAACCAAAGTCAGGTGGAATAGTTTCCAGCTCACACCCTGAACTATTAATTGGTTATTCTGCAAAAGACAGCCAGATGAACAGAACACTACATTAAAATGATCACTGCATGGCAGCCGGATGCTGATACAAAGAGGACTTTGTGCCCAGAAATGAGGTAAAGCAACATCATAAGGACATTTTTTTGTGTGATGATGTTACAAATTAAAATGAAGGATCTGCTTGACTGAAGAAACAACTTGTGGTTTATATCAGCCTACAGCGTCAGCGCAGCAGGGCAGTAACCTTGGCGGACCAGGTATGAGAAACAGTACATATTCATAGATGCATTTACTAATTGAAAAACCTCCCGAGAGAGTCCTAAATAGAGAGAAGGCAAGGTAACTTCATTTACAGTCCATTTCATGCACAAGGCAACTCAATGTGCTTGTGTGGCAGCAATAGGTACTATGCAGTTGAAATGTAGAAAGTGTCTGCACGCTTTTAAATTACTTTCACTGAAGCCTGTGTAAAAAGACTGGTGCCGTCTTCACCATGCCTTGAAGAATGAACTGATGAAGCTGCTCAGATGAGAAGCAAAACGTTTTCCAGGAAAACCAGAACGGTCTATTTGCGATCAGTTCATGCTCTGAGAAAGAAGTGAAATGGATGAATTACAATTGACACAATTCTATCAAAGGACTTTAGGAAATTAAAAAAACAGTTTGATTTCTTAAGTCTAATAAACAGAAGCAAAATTTTTGACTGATGTTTTGAAGGCATATTATGCCCGTTCTCCAAGTACAGTCGGCCCCCGGTTTACGAACACCCTGTTTTACGAACAATTCGATTTACGAGCGTGAACCACGGAGATTTTTGTCCCCCACTTACGAGCAAACCTTTCGTCTTACGAACAATCCGACATGCCGGCCATTGTGTATGCAAATATATTTTTGCTTAGCTGCGTCAACAAAATCAGCAGTTGACGTTTGTGACGTGAACGCTATTGCTCTTACTACGTCACAGTCACTGTCACAGTCACGGTGTCAGTCACGGAGATGCCATATGCTATTGGTCGATTAAGGTCACCCGGTCTCACTCACGGAGATGCTATTGGCCGGCGTCACGTCAATCACAGAAATGCCGATATGCTATTGGCTGAACGCCTTTAGCTAGCTTGATGGCACAGCTGGTCGGGATGGAAGGAAGGAGAGAAAATGAGTGAAAAACGGAAGGAAGGAATGTTGTGAAGACTTTGCAATCTTTATCTGTTAGACATAGCTTCTAAAATTGCTAGTAGCGGTAAAGGAAGAAGTAAGAGGATGATATGTTTTAGCATCTCCGTGACTGACACTGTGACTGAAACAGTGACTGTGACATTGTCAGAGCAATAGCATATCAGCGTAACTTTGTTAACTATGCGGGTTGGTCTCTGCTCCTCTCCGGCTCCACCCAGCTCAAGTCACGTCGCTCCAAAGGTAAATGTCGTTTTTCCTTTGTACTGTATATGTTATTTAATTTAACAGTACAGTTGATTATGTTACTCATTTTTAATATGTGTATAAAGTCGTGATGTTTTTACCTAAGGTTTTTGCACGCGTTGCACGCATTCACGGATTAACATAGGTTTGGATTGCCCGTCATACGAGCAGTTCGAGTTACGAGCGTAGCCGCTGAACGGATTAAGTTCGTAACCCGGGGGCCCACTGTATAAAACAACAACAGAACATAGCCTTCCATTGAGTGCAGGGACAATCGAAAAGTCCTTTTTTTCCCCCCCAAATAATGAATGCATAATATTAAACACATACACCGTCATGTTCTTGAAAAAAAAAAAAAAAACCCACAAGGTCCCTTTCATAGTTTGTTCTGTCCTTGGAATTATTGGCACGTCTCATCTTTTTTCTGTCTTGAAAAACATTTAAATCATTATGAATGTTGACGTTTATGATCAGTGCTGGTGAATAGACTATTGTATTGCTGTAGACAGAGGTTAGTGTGTTGCTTCTGGGTTCCAATGTCATCACGTGCCTTTGGGTTAACACTATTCCTTGTCATTGTCTTGTCATCTTAGAGGGCGTTATCTTGTTTACAGACAGTTGGCAACATACGCATACAAGGATAAATCAACACAAGTCAACTGTCAGCAGACATTAGTTAATACACTCTTTTATACAGACCGCACTTTTGGGATATATGTGAACTTGATTTCATTGATAACCTGTGTTAAGTAATTCATTTTCTTTACAATATATGTTATATATTGTGGAATATGAATTAAGCAGCAAATTCCAACTGTTTTTATCCATCTCAGAGGGGACCATATTGCTACTTGCTGTCGAAAGAAAATGACATCATGGTGTCTCAGAGTTTAGGCTCCCTCATGTACTGGGTTTGGTCATGTCACGGTTGCACTTTTAATTTTTTTTTATTTTTGAAGTTCATACCCCACAAATGCAATAACAATCAGAACACCATATTTAAACGAATGGCGCGCATGGAATATATAACTTTAAAACGGGGCTGTCAAACCCAGTTTAATCGTGGGCCTAATTGTACTTCAAGTTTCGGAGGGCCATTATGACTGAGGTCCGATCAATTTTAAATATGATCGTCACACATTTACCTAGTTTGGGGATCAGAGGTCAGTAAACAGTGTTCAAAAGAGAGATTAGTGACAAAAAATGCTTGTTGAAAAACAAGGCATGATTAGCATTTCGTGGGCCACATAAAATGATGTGGTGAGCTTAACATTTTGTTTTATTAATCTCTTTTATCATTGATAAAAATTGTACAATTTATATAACTTGGTCTTTTGTTTTTCTTCTGTTTATTTGGTCAAAATCTATGTGAAGGTGCTGGTATTATGCTTTTTTGTTTAAAAAAAACTGTTTTAATGATTTCAGCAATATTAATAATTTTGGTCACTATGCATGTTCGTGATGGCATTTTCATACCGTTTCATCTATATAACATTTTCAACGTTCATGGTGACCTGTACTTCCATTACACATTAGACTATGCGATTGAGGTGTGGTCAACATACCGTCACCTTGTCTAAATCAGCTTCTGAGGAGGTGGGGGACAGAGGACTGATGGGACTGAGGGAAGGGGAGCTTCCAACACTGGAGACGTATTCAGGATCAGGAACATACAAAACCTGCAAACACAATACATGTCTGTGTTTACACAGACATTGCCTTTGCACAGACATACAGTACATGCACACCACAAGTACATGCCCAAGGGTAGATCAGGAAAGGACATCTGCCGATATAGACTGAGCCTGACTACATGTTTTACAAGATGAAAACAACTAAAATACCCAGAATGAATTAGGTCAAAAATCAGTTTGCTGGTGAGTCAGCTATCAGCAAAAGCGATGGTTGGAATGTCTGGGTAGATGATTCTTAGTCATTCGCGTCATGGCAATTCACAAATGGTGCAAAATCATACAGTGAAAAAAAGATGCAACCAAGCAATAATTCTGATTAAAATACTGTGACACAAATGCTTTAGATAAGCTAAAAGCTTACAGTACATCTCAACTTTAGTGAAATACTGCATACTGTAGTTATGTATTTTGTATTTTTAGTCATGTAAATCAGCTTGTAACAAATCAAACCGATAATTGCGAGCAAAATACCGAGATACCGAGTCCTGCATTCTGTAAAGCCTTCCACTCCTAGGTTTTAAGGAAGCCTCCAAAAACTAACTATGCACAAAATGATTCACACGTTTATATTTTCTAAAATGATGATTGATATGAGAGTCTCTCTGATGTTTTTAATAGCTAACCACAATAACTGGAGCAACCACAATGTGCTGGACTGCCAAAGGAGGCAATTCATTAGTGACCACTGATTAGAAGATATTTAACGTACCATAGGATATTATCAATGACTGAGTTGCTTCAAAATAATCGCCTTCCCAATCGAAAACTGAGTGATAAACAGAGGCAGGATGTAACATGACCTCTAAAGCCACAGCATCACTACTTTTCCAATTAGATGAAAGCAAAAACATGAGAGACGTGCATACATTGACAGGCTTATTCTGAAAATTAGTGGATGGCACTGGTAACAATGCTGATTTGGAACAGGTTAAAGATAATGGTAAAGGCATACACGGCGGTTCACACCTGGCCAGGCACAACTGCCCGGGAGAACAGCTTGTTCAGCTGAACCAGCTCGTTGGGTGTGGTGTCAAACTTGAGTGCAATGCTGTTCAATGTGTCCCGAGATTCCACCTGAACCAAGAGAGAGGATAGAAAATCACACACATGCATCGTCCAATAAAAATGAACAGGCTATACTAAGTGACAAAGATTAGAGATGGCTCGTGAGAGGCAGGGGGGACAAACAATCTTGACAACTGTGTAGATGTTAGGCTGGCTTATTTTATTTTGTAAGCTTCAGTTTGTATTTAGTTAAATAGACCCACTTTTCTATTGAATGCACAGTCCCGGGCAAAAATTATGAACTGACACAGGAGCACAAATGTTCTTGTGCTACTCATCGTTCTGCAGGACAAAAAAAATGTTCATCAGTGTTGCATTGAACATTCACTGGCAAAATACCATAAAGATATACCTGTTGTTGACAATTTCTTCATTAAAAATTCTCTCAATGTCACATTAATACAGGAGTGTTCAAAAGGATCTTAAGCGTTTTGGTAAAGCCTGAAGAGCTCATTCTTAACACAAGAGTTTTTATCACAAATTTGATTTTTGACTTTTACTGTTTACTCCTTACATTTGAAAAAGTAGTTCTGATCTACTGAAATTGTGGGGTCTTATCAATCAATCAATATATCAACCCTAACCCATCCATCAATCCATCCTTATTCTACAGCCGCTCATCCTTATTCTAGAGCCGCTTATCCTCACAAGGGTCGTAGGCTTGCTGGTGCCTATCCCAGCTGACTTCGGGCAGTTGGCGGGGGACACCCTGAACTGGTTGCCAGCCAATTGCAGGGCAAAGAGAGACGAACAACCATTCACGCACTCAATCACACCGGACAATTTAGTATGTCCAAATACACCTGCCGTGCATGTTTTTGGAGTGTGAGAGGAAGCCAGAGTGCCCAGAGCGAACCCACGCAGGCCCGGGTAGAATATGCAAACTCCAGACAGGAATGGCCGGAGCGAGGTGGATTTGAACTTGTGTCAGTAAACTGTGAGGCAGGTATGGTAACCACTTCTCCACCGAGCCGCACGTGTTAACAACAGTGGCAAAATAAATAAATCAATATAAAAAATTAAAAAAAGCAAGATATTCCCCATCAGTGGCCTTGATTGAAATAAATTTTAATTTTTTTTTTCAGGAACTAAAAGATTAAGGACAAATCCACCTGATCTTCACCTAATCTTTAAAACAGTTATCTAATCACATATTTTATTTCAAATTTGAGAAGTTCAGTAAAGCTAAAGCAATATATTGTTTTGACAGCATAAAAGTCAAACAAACACTAGCGAGCAATTGATTAAAAACACTTTGTGACGTCCTTTTTTCTTCTTACTAAGCACTAAGTGTAAAAGAAGGAAACTATTTTGCATGCAGAGCTTTCTTTCCCTTTGTGCCATGTTATGGAACTAGGTATTTTACATACACTTTTGACTATAAAAATCATTCTTGACTTGTGCTCCTTTTAAAGTTTTTTTTTCTTCTTCTTAGATTCAGTGGTTTAATCAGCATGTTTGCTTTTACATTTACAAGAGTATCATGACACCTATGTTTTACAAGAGTATAATTTTCACATACAAATCAGTACATTTACTGTATTTTAAGAAGTGCCCAAGTACAGTGGGCCCCCGGGTTACGAACTTAATCCGTTCAGCGGCTACGCTCGTATCTCGAATTGCTCGTATAGCGGGCAATCCAAACCCATGTTAATTCGTGAGTGCGTGCAACGCGCGCAGAAGCCTTAGGTAAAATCATCACGCTGTATACATAAATTAATATTAAGTGACATAATCTACTGTACGGTTGCATTAAATAACAAATACAAAGGATAAATGACTTTTACCTTTGGAAAGACGTGACTTGTGCTGAGATAAGCAGAGATGAGCAGAGATGAATGCTCTAAGTCAATACGGTAAATCAGATATGCTATTGGTCTTACAGTGTCAAAGTAACTTTTTCAGTCAGGGTTTTCTCTACTTCCTTCCATCCCAACCAGCTGTGCCATCAAGCTAGATAAAGGCGTTCGGCCAATAGCATATCGGCACTTCTGTGATTGACGTGTGACACCGGCCAATAGCATCTCCGTGAGTGAGACCGGGTGACCTTAATCGACCAATAGCATATTGGCGTCTCCTTGACTGACTGATAATTATTTGCACTTTTTTTTTAAACGGTTGGAATGTATTGACATCTTATTGATTAAAACACATTTAAATCTGTGACGATTTTTTGTCCTGCAATCGGCACACTTAATTTCATGTCAACTGTTTTTCCCGACGTGAATTGAGCACGGTGGAAACGGAGAGGTGGTTGTGTGTGTTGCATTTACTAGGCAGCACAC